>NW_013667020.1:175588-188008 GCF_000517525.1 Limulus polyphemus
AGCGCGATTGTTGAAGTTGAGTGTATCGGTAGAGTTATATTCGGAAAGAATAAACCAGTTTTATTAAGTAAAGACTTGTGTCGTTAAAATTTCGTCGGAACAAAGTTACGGAAAAATCAATTAACAAACGGAGACGTAACAATACCTAGAAAATTCTAAGAATGTGACGTAAAGCTTTCTATCATATTCGAAAGTAGATTATAAATACATGGTTTCTTGAAGCATCGAAAGAATATAGTTAGAAAAGTGAGAGTTACTTCAACATAGAAGAGTGAATCAGTCAGAGTGTGTTCAGAATTTGCTTTCAGCCATGAAGTACAAGTAAGTATATTTTTACATTAATGTCGATAGTTAACATAATTTGTAAACGTGGTCTTATAAAAGCGAGAGTTACTTCAACATAGAAGAGTGAATCAGTCAGAGTGTGTTCAGAATTTCCTTTCAGCCATGAAGTACAAGTAAGTATATTTTTACATTAATGTCGATAGTTAACATAATTTGTAAACGTGGTCTAAAAGTTACCACAGTTTTCAAGCGTGTAGAAACGTTAAGGAAGAAATAAACTAATTTGTTATAGTTTACGTGGACTGAGCCATGAATTATTTTTACCAAATAATTTAAATACCTTACCCACGGGAAACGAATATTACAGCAATTTGTTGGTTTTTTTAAGTGAAAAGTTACACAATGGGCTATCTGCAGTAAGCCCACTACAAGTGTCAAATCCTGATTTTTAGCATTATAAGCCCGCAAACTTCAAGTTGAGTCGCTGAGGGTATATGAATATGAATTCATATAGTTTTTACATTATGTGTGATTTCAGCAAAACTGCTAAGCCATTTCAAGATCTTGTTTATTCCTTCCAATTCTACAAATTTCGCAGTTTATCAAGCAGTTCTAATTTACAATATACGATAAACTACTGGCAAAATGGTTTTATATAGGACTGAGTTCCTACAATTGTTATAGAACAAAACGGTTAATAACATGATCACTCCAAGTGAGAGAGTTCCCCGGTGGGTCTGCGGTAAGCTTATAGAGTTTCAACGCTAAATATCAGGGTTAGATTCCCCGTGGTTGACAAAGTGCAGAGAGCCCACTGCGTAGCTTTGCACTAAGAAAACAATCAAGCATGGAAATCCACCTAGCGGCATAAATGTTTTATTATCAAACAGAATATAGGAAATAAACCACAGAACAATAGACGTTTTACGCGTAACTTGAAGGGACATATTACCAAGAACTGTAGGTAAAGGCTTGAATGGAATAAAAGCTCCTCTCAAAGGATACCAGAATATAAGTATTGCTATAGATATGGGGAACTTTGCCGTTTACAACCGAGACTATCAGAAATCAACAGCTGTTTCCAAAAAAACTTAGTGAATGAAAGATGGTATCACTTTCATAATATTATGCCAGTTATCTCTTCAGTTCATTATTATATTATGTGAATGAACCAATGACAATCAGTCACTACTATATATTTTTACAGTATTATATGAAAAGAAAAGAACTAACTTAGAAAAATTGCGAGTTTTTCTTGGAAAAATCCTTCATAAAAATAGGAACATTTTAGTCCAGCAGAACTGAATAGGTGGTCGTCATGTTTCTGCTTTGCGTGTCCTGTTTTCCTGAGGTAGGTATATCTTTGAAAAGTAACATTCACTTGGACGGTAATAATATGGTCACTCAACAAAATAGTAATTATTAATTTGGTAATTGCATTCGTGCTGATCGACAGTAAACATTTAAATGTCACGAGAAGTCAAGCATTATAAAAACAAATGAGGTCATTAGTAATTTGAATTCACTCAAAAAGATGAGCTCAATCACTAAGATAAGAAACACAAAAAAGAGGCTCTGTACCGGTTTAAAAGTTTTTGATTATTTCTTCAATATCATGCGATATGGTAATAAGCAAGTTAGAACACGGGAAAATACTCGCGATTTCAAGTAAAACAATTTATTTAATTTAACGTAGCTATTAAATAAAGTATGCTTTTCATTCAAAATTTATGACATAAGCATTTAAAAACTGTCATTGCATTACTGTAAGCATTCCTAATCGGCATACCTAAATTCAAGTTATATGTTTGTTAACTTAAAGCTAGTAAATGGCTAAATAGATAACACGTTATCTAAGAGTTATGTCTTGATTGTCAAAGATGGTAGACAAATAAGCTTTCACAATAAACT
This sequence comes from Limulus polyphemus, assembly GCF_000517525.1. NCBI lineage: Eukaryota > Metazoa > Arthropoda > Merostomata > Xiphosura > Limulidae > Limulus > Limulus polyphemus. Next base: position 177,785 of record NW_013667020.1, read on the forward strand.
GTGATTTAGCTCAGTTTCACGTCCCAAATTTTAGAGATAGATAGACAGAAATAATGGTTGTTGTTTAGTGATAAATATTTTAATTCTATTCTCACAAATATCTTGTCCTTATTGACCGTTCGTTTCTGAACACCTGACGCTTTCCTCTTGAAATATTGGCCCGGCATGGCCAGGTGGATAAGGCGCTCGACTCGCAATCTGAGGGTCGTGGGTTCGAATCCCCATCCCACCAAACATGCTCGCCCTTTCAGCCGTGGGGGCGTTATAATGTGACGGTCAATCCCACTATTCGTTGGTAAAAGAGTAGCCCAAGAGTTGGCGGTGGGTGGTGATGACTAGCTGCCTTCCCTCTAGTCTTACACTGCTAAATTAGGGACGGCGAGCGCAGATAGCTCTCGTTTAGCTTTGCGCGAAATTCAAAAACAAACAAACTCTTGAAATAAATCAATCTTACAATAACGATTGGTTACACGGAAACCGTGACATCTATTGTACAGTCTAGGAAGCATTTGGCAAGGCGTATAGGAAGATTAAGAGACCCATTAAGGAACATTGGATTATTTATTTTGATTTAAAAACTCATTAAGGTATACCGGATTATTCAGGATAATAAATAATTCATTAAAGTATGCCGAATTATTTAGTCTAATAAGAATAGCTCATTAAAGGTGTACCGGATTATTCAGGGTGATAAAGAGACTCATTAAAGTATTCCTAATGTATAATGTATGATAAAGAGACATGTTAAAGTATATTGGATTATTTAACGTAATAAAGAGATTCATTGAGGCATACCGAATTATTTTAGTGTGCTAAAAAACTCGTTAAAGAATACCAGATCATTTAGTGTGATTAATTATGCTACAACAGATTATTTGATTTGATAATTCTATTTAACTCCCTCAAGCGTCAATTTTGCAAATTAATGAACTGAGACCTTAACATCGACTGTTTTTCTAAGCACCTCATAGTGTTGGCCAACGCCACTGTTTTCCTCAAAACGTAATAATATCAAATTCATAGTGACCAATCAGTAGTTACAGGTGATGATTGATCAGCCGGCCCTGTTTCGAAATGGTGCATTTTTTTTTTTATAGAAACACAACTTCGTTTCAATTAACATTTTACACCAAGCGATATAAAGATCGTATAGTTTGTTCATTTGTTTTACTTCTATAACTCGACTAACAATTCAATAAAGTTTGTATAAGTTTTGTATAAATTTTTATAGTGTATTCGTAAGTAAATTAATAATAATAAATAGTTAGCTAGTTACTAATTTCTTATCCTATTTATCGATTTAACACAAAATAATGTTTTTAAATAACTTATATGTCATAGTCATAAACACAATTATGAAAAATAATAAGTTATGTAAAAACAGAGAATCGGAATACCTTTGCAAACATCGTCTAAATGCAGTTACATAATTAGCTTATTTAGATATATATACTAAGATAACGTAGGGAAACTTCACAAGAAGTATAGTTCAATCGTCATTGTTCAATACGCAGTCTGTTTTTTTATCGATACCAAAAAACACAACTTGGTTTTTATCAGTTAAAAACAAGAGTATTTTCAAAATTACAGAATAGTTAGATTTTTACTTCATATCAAGTACTGAAAAGTGTATAATATTTCGCGAGAAAAAAAGAAAAGAAGATTGTGCTTCTAGCGCCATCTATTACTCAATTCTCTCAATATTATTATGTGTAAATACTTTTAAAGTGACAGAGTAGCAACGCTAATCAAGAATTGTAGTAGCAAATATAACACTTACAAATATTAGACTAAATCCCAACATTAGCTATACCTACAGGAGGAAGGCAATGAAACTAAACTTTGGTATATATTGAATAAAAAACATATTTTTATTCAATATATACCAAAGTGTAGTATTTAGTTTTTAGTATTTAGTTCTAAATTTCAGCTAAAATGAAAAACCAACATAATTGACTAATTCTGCTTTCCTCAACAAAATCTATAGATCTTAAAAGATCTATTAGTATTTGTGCATAACATTTGAATAAAGGATAAGACATAAACATTACTCAAAACGACTGATGGACCAGAAACCTTTTGCAGAACTTATGAAATAAACAAAATATTTCTAATGATAAATTATAATTTCACAGAACAATACAGTTACAACATTTGTGTTCTTGTTTAATTAAATATATTATTTTCTATTTCTTATCGAGGCTTATAACCTGATACAAATACATAATGTAGACCACAGAAAAGCTATAATTGAAGCTTCGTGAATTAAATAATTTCTTTCAGAGAAGTTTTCGTGTAACTTTTATTCCAATTTCCTCTTCTTTGCGCGCGCGCGCGCGCGTGTGGATATTTGATATCCTTTTTAATCTTTTATTATGACTATAAGTCGCCAATTTCCGTGTATTACATAACAAGTTACATACCTTTATATTGTTTATTGCGTCATCATAATTCAGATTAAATCTGTAATATAATTCCTGATCGAACCTTTAGTTATTTGCAGATGCAACCTTGAAGGTAAATTAATGTATCTGAGAATACCACAAAACTAAATATAAGAAATAGAATTTATTTTGCGTAATGAATTTGAAGTTCAAGAAATCACTTTATTCAGAAAGTGTAAAATTTTGCTATTTTCCTTACAACCAACTGCAAGTGGAGTTCAACACAAATGTTTTATGTTAAATGTAACACGTAGTAACTGAAAAATACCTTAACAAATATATTAGCAAATGTAAATAATTTTGTGAACGTTATTTATGGACATTTTATATCATTCAGAACAGTGTTTTCTGACAAGAGCCCTTGAATAGAAGAATATAACAAAAACATAATTCAATTTCTTCATAACATCACTCTCCCACATGGAACTTACATAATGATTATGTGGCATGGCAGTAGATTCTTTCTTTCTGGGGTAAGAATATTGTGTTCAGTATGAATCACATTAGTTTTTAATTCACTTCACAGTATGATTCCCCGAGGAAGTGTATATTAAAAACTAATCATAACTGCCGATAAAATAAGACTTTGATGTAGAGAGAGATATTGTTATGGCTCAGCACTTACGATATTCCAAAGCATGATGCCATGATCAACAGAAAAAAAAATATTGGCATCAGAAAAGATACCTGAGTACTTTCGGAAAGTGGACTTTTCTTCATCAAGGGTGAATTGCAAAATGGTTCTGCACTTAGTTCGAAAATAGATTATTAATTTTAGCCCATAGATTAGTCTTTCAAATTATTTCCCCTTGCCCTTTTCCCAGATAACATGTTCACAGGTTTTAAAGCTTTAAGGTCGATGCATAAGCATTATGTGCACATATAAACTCATCAGCCAGGTCAGAGACTTCAAGAGTTCAGATATAGCCATCCCTAATTTCGCACTTCTGGCCAGAAAAAAGATAGTTAGCCAGGTATCCGCTACTTTTTTGATATGAGAATATAAATTTGAGAAAAGTCTGGTAGTAAACTTGCAATTGGAGCCTAACCTAAACATAATTTCTGTCTTAATTAATTCCATCCATACACTAGACGTTTGTCTGTCTTAGATATTCACACAATGCTACACAAGGGCTATCTGTGTACAGCTGTCCCCTGTTGCAACAGAGGGAAGGTAGCTAGTCAATAATGCTGCCCACCAGCTCTTGGACTACTCCAATCGAATTTTGGGATGTAGTTGTTACACTTATAATGTACCTATGAACCCAATGCTAAGAGTACAATTTTACGGCAACAAAACCTGAACCATGAACCCTTGGATCAACAGTCTGGAACATTAAGCCACTTTCGGTCTAGACACTAGACAAGGGAAAGGGTTATTCGTTTGCTTATACATAAAAGTGTTAATCATATTATGAAACATGTAATATCAATTTATTGATTGCGGATATTGATAAAAGTATGTTGTGTTTAGTGTAAGATCTGAGACTTCTGTATAAAGTCAACTAATCCTTTTGGTATATTTGAATTGAAACTTGAATCATGTATATACAACTTCAATACTTTTTGAAGAAGATTTGAGCTTTTAATACAATGTGAGAAAATATAAAAGCTTTTTTATTTTGTGAGTTAAATGCTCACTGGTCATGCTTATGAATAATTGTGTTGCTTCTCTATAGTATCAAAAGAATATTATTGCTAAGTATACAAGTAAAATGGTATAGAAATAAGTATTTTTGTCTCTCTTACCTTTGTCTACCATCTTTTTAAATCATTCACTCAAGTAAGAGGTTATAATAGTGTGGTATGCAGGCACAATATATGCTCTATACCACCTTATTTAATGTTATTGTTTTAAAATTTTCTCTACATGTTGAGTATGTATGCTTAATATAGACTGTTGGTCAAATGAGCCACCAGGCTCCTCTCGCTCTAATTAACTACTAAACTGGGTCATTCAACTAGGGTTTTAAATTAACTTTCTCGTGGAAAAGATTCCTGTATAGAAAAAGACAGTGATTGTTTCCTACTGGCAAATTGGGTGATAGATCAAGGATCTTTTTTTATTATCTTGCAATACGAGTTATTTCGGTAGTTCCTGTGCACTTAGAACAATGGGATTGGAAATAAGAGATTCGTTGGCAAGTGACCAATTTATAAATGGCATAGAAGATGAGGAGATGAGAGAGAGTTAAGTTGAAGCAAAGTAAGTATGCGTCTTTAAATAAAGCTCTCCATTTGGCAGTGGAACTTGAATCCATTACACTTGTAAATAAACTGCTAAAAGAACCATCTAGAAGTTACGGAAATATCAGATTATGTAGAATTGAAACACTAACTCCATACCTAAAACTAATTTAGAAGATTCACTCAGACAGTTATTTACACAGAATATTGGAAATAAGCCACATGAAAATAGGTGTTTCATTTGTAACTTGAAAGAACCTGTTGACAGGAACTGTGTATTAAAGTCTGCATGGAATAAGAACTCCTCTCAGAGGATACTAGAAAGAAGAACTGATATGATTGTGGGAAATACGGTAGATACAGCTGAGGCTGTAAGGAATCAGTAGCTATTATTAAGCCAAGTAGACTTGGAAGGTGTACAGCTGAGTCCAAGCAGATCAAAGGCTCATTAGAGAGCTAATAAGGCATCAAAAATACAGGAGCTAGCTAAATTTAAGGGGCAAATTTCAGCTAGGAATACTTCATCTACCTCAAATTAGAAACGAAGTTCATTATTTAAGGAAATTTGTCCATGAGTCTGTCGGTTTATTGATGGAAATCCTTGCATTGTGTGGATTAACAGTAGTTCTACAGCTACAATACTTCGACCCAATTTTGAAATTAAAGGTGGGAATTTGCCTCCAAAGTTGAAGAAAGAAGAGGTATTGATACAAACAGTATATAGACATAAAATTCTATCAAAGGGGAAGATGGAGGTTAACATTATTGTAAGGAAGCTTGTCAACACCTCATTATATGTGGATAATTGACATAGAGAAAGAGTGAATATTTGGAATTGACTTCATGTGGAGACATAAATGCGAGATTAGAACAGCTTCACAGTCTATGATTACGAATCACTATGTATTACATGGCAATTACTACACCAGAAATTGAACTTCCAGCAACAACAGAGAGAGTGGTAAAATACTCAAACTAGGAGTTATTAAAAATGGTTCTTCATCTGAATGTCCAAAGGAATTAGTGATTGGACGAGCTCTCCTGGATGTGAAGAATAAAGATGTCATAGATAACTTTACTGAGCGAGGACTTAAATCAGTTAATGATAAAACAAAATGTTACTGTAATTTTATTTCTGATAACAGTGAAGTTCGTTGAGGTGAAATGTTTGTCTTAACACAATGAAAATCTAACTCCAAAGTTAAGCAGGTTTTGAGAAGAACTATATACTGTACTGAAAAGAATAAATGATGTGGTTTACAGAATCCAGAAGGATAGGAGATCCGAGCTAAAGTTCATCCACCATGATTGTCTATGGAAGTGCATCAATAAAATAACTTCTCAGCAGAGCCTCAACCTGCAAAGGAGTCTAGAGATCCCGTTTAAACTTCTTCCAGGCTACTTAATGCTGTAATTTTTTTGTTTGAAAGAGAGGGTTGCGGTTCGTAATTATGATGTAAATATCAAAATTCTTAACCCTTTGACTGCGGCTACTTTAATTTAAACACACGCGGTATTTTTGCGAGTCCTACACTATATATAGCACACTCGCATTCAACTACGGGAAACGGACCGTACCTTATATGGCGAATCAGTAGTCAATGGGTTAATAATGTAGGCCAGAACATCTAGAAAGTTCTAAGAGACTTGACTTCACAGTTTCTAAGGAATCCGAGGGTAGATTATAAGTACGTGTTCTAGTGAAGCATTGAAAAAGATAGTTGTGAAGATAGTTAAGAAGAGAGTAGAGCTGATTGTAGCTGGTAGAGTAACTCAATCAGTGTATTTTTGTGTCAGCCATAAAGGAGTACAAGAAAGTTTATTCTTCAATATTTATAAATATAGACATTACAATCATTAAATCAATAACCGTGCAATACGAAGTACAATCAAATTATTTAAATTATCAGAACAAGATTTGCTTTATTTACTCATTTAATAATAATCCCTGTAGACTCCCACTGAAGAATAAGGCCCCAACAACACCTCGCCGACGGAAGTTGTTGTTGCAGTAATTTCTTAGCAGGTTGGTTTTTACGGGTCGGAGTTGCTAGCCCCAACCCTCCTCTTTTCTCATCCTGGACTTGGGACCAGGCAAAGGTAGTGACATCCCTGCCGCGGAACGAACCCGGTACTTTTGGATTAGAAATCCAACGCGCTATCCACTACGCTGTAGGGACACATTTACTCATTTACTGTCCCTAAATAAATATAGACATTACAATTATTAAATCAGTAACTGTGTAATACGAAGTACAATCAAATTATTTAAATTAGCAAAACAAAATTTGCTTTAGTTACTCCTTTACTGTCCCTAAACTGTCCAATCGCGAATTATTTATGGCGGTTTTCTTTTATGTGACTTATAGCACGAAGATGAGATTGCTTCTTGTCCTTTATCAACACTTGTTATCTTTTAATTGTAGGGATTTTTCTTCAGAAAGCCCCTTAGTGGCACGATGGTATGTCTGCGGACTTATACTGCTAGAAATCTGGTTTCGATACCCGTGGTGAGCAGAGCACAGATAGGCCTTTGTGTAACTTTGTGTTTAATAAGAAACAACAACAACAACATCTTCAGAGAGACGGATGAGAGAACCCACTGGTGACTCCATCTTTGTGATACATTTGAAGTGGTCTTGAATGAACTTCATGCTCTTCATCATGTCAGTTTCCTTGTGCTGAAGATTTTCTGAAGCTAACCAGTTGGCTGTTTTCTCATTGAAGTGCTTCCAAATATTATCATGGTGATTCACTTTTCATTTCTACCACCTGTTTTTCTGGATTCTATTCCATTGTGTTTAGGTTGGGTATCTTCAGCCTCTGGCTATGTAACTCATAGGGGTTTCGTCGTCGTAATTTGTTAAAGTGAAACAGTCTTACAGTCTTATTCCACATCCATGTTTCTGTTTGAAATATATTATCAATATGTACTCTTCCTCATTGTCAATTACACACATATCACGTGAGGATGACTTCCAGCTTTCCTCTTACTGTAACTTTATGAACACGTAATTTTCATGTCAATGCATCCTCTCTCTCTTTTTAATCTCTAAAGGTAGTCTTTCACCTTTCATCCCCACATCGTCTGATATTTTTAATTGTAGAATCAATATCAATCAACATGTTACAAGGCTTCCTATCAATGAATCGTGGACTGATTTGTTTAAATCATGAACTCCTTACTGTGATTTTTATCAGCTGAATTTTGCTCTAAGTCCAGCTAATTCCTATTTTTTCCCTATTTTCCAAAGTCTTATTAGTTCTTTGCACTTTTTTAGATCTATTTAAGTTCTGATGCTCATCCTCAAGGTCTCATCTCTTTGGTTTATTATAATCTGTTGATTTGTACAATCTCTGCTGTTATGTCAATGCTTATCACACTTATAGTAGTTCCCCTTTTTTTGTTATTCTTGAAAAAATGTATTTATTTGTTAAAGGCTTTTGCATGCATTTCCTATTCATATGTAATTGAAACACCTGGTGTCCTGTGGTTTATCTCACACCTTCAGAGTAGTTGCCTAGTTTATTCCAGACTTCCTTCAAAGGGAGTTAGTGTCTCCACACTATTTGTTCTGACAATCCCACAATTCCTGAATAGTGCTTTGATTGATTCAAGTTTCTTCACCATCTGAACACTTTCCTTTAAGAATGTCATTTACTTTGTTTTAGCCTAATTTACATATTATTATTCATTGTATCTTATACATTTTGTGAACCGTTATGTCTGTCCAGACGCTCCTCTGTCTCCCGCTTGAAAAGCCGTGCACGCACTTTTGAAATGACGGAAGAACAGCCATGAATAATGTTGTTGCTAAATTTTATTTTGCTAGCAGGATATTCTACACTAAATTGTTAATAATTAATCACACTATCATTCACATTTCAAAATATGAAGTAACTTAAAGAATAAAATACTGTATGTTATTGCTGAGTGGGTCTTAGTATGACTAAAATGCTCAACAGTTACTTTTCACGGTGGGTAGTATAAGTAGCTCAGAGCTTTGTCTGTGAGTGAAACTAAGAGTGCAACTTTTTAAAGTCCATGGTATAATTTAAATTGATAAATTAACTTAATCTTTTTCCGTCGCTTGGGACGAGTATTTTTGCTTTTCACCTATAAATTGGTCGCGTGAATAAAATAACTAGGCACCTTTTTTCACATTTTCAGCTAATTCGCTTACGATCTCATCCTTCCCCTAATTCTCCTCCTTACTTTTGATTTAGAAAATTCCTTATGAAGCGACACTCAAACTCTATTTGATAAAGTGGCTACCAAAGTGTGATAGTTGTTATGGCTCTCCATTAGAAGATTGTTTAATGTTGTTAAACTTCATCCTTTCAAAAATGCGAAAGATTAATAACACCATCTGTTAATCTAGTGCCTGACATACCTCTCATGGAAACTTTCCACTGCAATTATAATCTGTTGGTTTCTCTTGAAATGGCCTGCTAAATTATGTAACTTAATTAATCTGTGGTATGGCTGATGTAGTCCAGGAAAGTTCTGCATTAACTGGTGTTGAAACCGTAGTTGTAACAGATGTTTGTTTGTTTGTTTGAAGTTAATCACAAAGCTACACAATGGGCTATCTGTGCTCTGCCCACCACAGGTATCGAATCCCGGTTTGTAGCGTTGTAACTTCGCAGACATACCACTGTGCCACTTGGGGGCCGTAACAGATGTATACTAGATATGTTATCTTCCATATGGCATATTGAATGAAGTTAGACATTGGAATTCTTCAACTGGTGAGGATAAATGTGTGTCTGATTTGATCCTTACATTTACCAACTCAAATTTCGAATATTCTGTCCAGATATATACGTCCTTTTGTACTTATTATTACTTCTGTGAAAGGTAAGCCTAAGGATAAGCATGAAGAAAAGGGTGAAGCTAGAGTGTGGTACATAAGCATACCATGCATTTTCTACTTTCTTATTTTAATACTTTGTTCTTTAAAATTTGTAACGTATTCCGCAATGTGCATTTTTTCATATACCACATGACCAAGAAAGTGTTAAATTGCTGCCATTCTAGCTACCTCTGTTCTTTGTCATTCTTTTGAGATAACATCTGATCTGCCCATGGAAGGACATAGCTGTAAAAATGCAACTTGTGTATAGATCTTGACAGCAGTGTTTTCCACTGGTAGATAAGGTGATACCTTGAGATTAGTACTTCCCTTAAGTTTAAATGTGAATGACTAGTCGTATGGGTAATGCTAGTCGCTCTAGGTAAGTTTGACATTACGGAGTTAAGTAAGCAACATTAGGTTTGGTAAATCTCAGAGGCACACCCAACAATTTCATGAAGTGGGTACAACTATTTTGGGATAGCACAATTCCACTTTTTTATGAAAAGTATGTAGCTTTTACATATGTTATCATTTCTTCTCAAAGTAAACTAATATAGATTGACTAAGTGATATTCCTTTGATATATATGATGCTCTTGTATTATTTCATTAACAGTAAGTACCTAATATATTTCATGTAGAATATTTTAAACTTGTTATCTAAGTTTCAGAGATTCACAAGTCAAACTGAAAAATTGCGATAAAAGTATTGTTGCGTCATCGAGATCACGTGAG
>NW_013667020.1:188549-192272 GCF_000517525.1 Limulus polyphemus
TGTCGTGAAAGTTTCGTTGGAACGAAGTTACGGAAAAATCAATTAACAAACGGAGACGTAACAGTATGATATATTTTAAATAATCGAGCTATGCTACGAATACTAATTTAAATATTACTGATAAAATTGTGCAAGCTAGTTATATCTATTATGTAAAATGTTATAGTGTAGAAAACAATTATGTATGACGTCAACATACGAGAACACAAGAACATAAAGGCAGGTATTATAATAATACATATCTGTATACAGGAGATATTTCAGAAAATAGGTCTAGGTATTTTCTTAACAAATTGTTAAGAAATTAATTAATTTCTCAATTGTTCATTGTGGAGTGTAGTTATGATTTTACCCAACAAAACGTTGAAAAATAACGTTTGGCCTCAGCAGATGAGATTGGAAGAGTAGTTTCTATTATACGTAAGGATTGTAAATTCGGATAAACATCTCTATCGACATAATACAATGCTGTTGGGCAAGTGTTCGCTTTTTTCAAACAACTTCAACCATTGCTGTTTCCATCTGTTAAGATCCATCTGGAGGGTCGGTGGAAAAGGAAAATCGTCTCATATGGGGCAACATTCGCGCAAACGTCGTTAGTATCGAGTCTTACAACGTTAATTGGGCAAATGCTGAATAATTTCAAACAAGGATGGTCTTGACGTATATATATTTCATTTCCATGTTTAAATGTTCCAACAATGGAATTGTGATACTGTATTTGAAATATTCTTCTGGAGAACAAACATTCACTTCATGCATTTGTCTTTTTTCATTTTTTTTTTCAGCTGAGATTTGTAAGTGCTTGGCCAGCTTGTTGAAAGCATGAAACTATATTTTAAAGTCGTTTTCTATGCTCACTCGAATATTCTTCAGCTTCTCAACTCAACTATCAATGTGTTTGTGTGCTTCAAGTACATCATAAGCATGCTTTGTAATTTTGAAGCCAGTGAACGAATCAGTTTTAAACTATTTTTCAAGATAAAAATTGAAATAGTTGTTTGAAAGTTAATTATGGTGATATATAGACCTTGCACCTATGTCTAGTGTTCTTGTCTCGGTTCCAATCCTCGATATTAAGCTGGTGTGAATATTATGCATAAAGACCTGGGTTAAGAATGACTTCCAAGAAAGTATCAATGCGCTCATTCAGATTCACAAAAAAATTAAATGGCTGTATGTCGCCCAAACTCTCTAATTTTGCAGAGACCTAACAGACTGCTAATTGTTTATTGCAGAGCGAACATTTGTAAATTCTGATTGAAAAACTGCTGTCGCTTTGGTAAAAAATGAGAGTAACAATGAACTTGGTTGATAACACCAATATGTTTTCGTATCTCAGATAATTGGCAAGAGAATACAGTTGATAAATGTAGATAATGTACACAGCAATGAGTATAAAGTCCAAGGTTACCTCCAGCAGATTTAGTAATCCTCTGAATTCTATTCAAGTTAGCAGACATTGAAAATGCTCCATCATAGGCTTATTCTCTAATTCTTCTCACACTGTTGAGGAATAAATCTCACTCTCAGAATGTTTACATTGGAATGGTGATCAGTTACTTAATTAGCTATAACGCTATATACTCCTAGTTTTAAATTATTTAAACAATCCACTATGCGATTTTGAACTTAAGATTCAATGATATAGATAATTTCGTTTTCTACATTCCATGAAGTATATCTTGTGTTCTTTTGCTACCTTTTCTAAAATAAACTCAAGTAATTTATCATGTCTTGTCTGTAGTTTGAGAGGACCATAAAAACGCCTTTAATTACAAAATCTGGAAGGAGTGCATTGTTCTCAAAATACTATTGCTTCAATGATGGAGTACAATCAGTTTTTGGCTTCACCTTCTTTCTGTGCACAAAAGTGAAGTGTACAATCAATATGCTTTAAAGAATCCTTACAATTGGCAAGAAATGAAGCTTGATTTTCAAGAGTAGCTTACTAATAGTGCATACTTTCATGCATGGTCAATTTACCACTCTTACCCTTAACTTTAGGTAATTTTCATATGAGACTACAAATAAAAACCGTCATATGACTCGCAACTGCATATTAGCCACGGAAAATCTGAGAATCAACATTTGTTAAATGTATATCTTATCATTCTATTTCTTTAATAACTGTCTGGCTAAATAGAGAAAAAAATTTCTGAAGGTATATATGGTGCTTTCAGCCTTTCGATTTTGCCAGCATCCAAGTGTAATTCATATTTTATTAAATGATCAACATCTAATTTTGATGCAATTGTTGGTTGCTCGTAGAGAAAGATTTCCCATCTGAATGTTATTGTTTCGTTCGATAAGGAGATGGAAGGTACTGATGCAGAATAGTCTGAGAAGGTTCTGACGCGAATGGCTCTGATATTAAAAGTACTGACGTACGGAAGGAGTATTCTAAAAAGAGGGATCTGACACTGAAGATACTGATGCTGAAGGTAGTGACGGGTGAAGAGTTCGGTTAAAACATAAGGCGGTGTTCTTCATGCATAACGCATAGCCTTTTAGTATTTTAACATAACATAATTTTTAGGGACAACAAGGAATCTATTAGTCCATCTAGGCTATCCCATCCTCTAAACTAAACTAAAACTATTAAAAACAACAACGTCAAATCCAACCATTATCATTCATATAGTTATCAAGCTTTATCTTAAATTCACTTAAATGTATTGCCTCCACAATATCTGAAAGCAGCCCGTTACAAAGGCCAACCACCCTGTTAAAATAATAAAACTGTCCTAGCTGAAGATGCCTCCCACCCTGCCAAAGTTTATATTTGTGTCCCCTAGTCCTACTATTCTCACCATTAAGCTTTGCTTTTCTATAGCTTGAGCCAATTTTTTAAATTGTTTTCTACCAGTCATTTTAAAACTAAAATAAAATCACATTTTAGGTACAGTGCAGAAAAGAATAAAAATACAAAATATTGGTTATCACAACATAATTCTTAGGAAAGCATACTAGTATAAATTCATTATTCGAAAAATAAACTACTTTAATCTTCATAAATAATGTATTTAGTAAAATATGAGTAAACTATAATAGAAAGATCTTTAAAATGATTTTTTTCACAGAACTAGCACCATAATATCGAACATAAACTTGTCTGTGTTCTTACTTATTAGGGTTTACCTGTTACATTTTATTCTGTAATCTGATGATGCCGATTGCATGGAAATGCTAACTCTATTGCATTAGTTCAAATAATAATAATTTATAATGCGTTTTTATTTACTTCTACAAGTTTTTTTAATAAGTTACAAAATAATGCAAGCTCTAGCTATAACCAAAATATCATAATCCGGAGCAACAAATCATTGTGAAAGTTAAGTCAAAATTTAATACACACTGTCAAAATGTACTATAAATACAAAACTGTATACATATTTCATTCACACTTACGTTATATGATATTGTCCAAAAACGCAGGGAGAAAGTGGTGAACTAGAAAAAATGAAATCCACTGCAAATTAAACATATTATTTATCGCATTCCTAATTTTTCATTTGATTTCGAAGGTAACTGTAGAAATAATGAAGATTTTCAATGGCTTGAGCCCAGCGAAAATGTAAACAGATTCATATGTTTTACAGCCAACACAACAGTGACGCCTAACTAACCAAAATACTGTAGAACTTTTCAGCTGTTTATGGATTTATCATTTCTACTAGATATATAGCTCGATATATATATATATATATATATATATATATA
>NW_013667020.1:192399-193102 GCF_000517525.1 Limulus polyphemus
AGGTGTGCACACCCCTGTACTCTCCATCAGGATGTGCCAATGGGTATGGTGGAAATCGTCATCAACTGCAGTTTGGAGAAAGAATAGTCAGTGAAAGTGACTGTCCAGCATCCGAAATAAGTACACACAGTGTGTTTTTGTTTTGAATAAAGATTGTTCCTTATAGATGATCAAGAAAGTTGGTGAAACAGGAAATTGGACATCAAAAAGGATATATATGAGAAAAAGTTGGCTGAAAATGTAAAAATTAACAGTAAGGGGAACAAAATATTAAGATAGGAGTAGGACCCTTGAGGGATGATAAAGGAAGGCTAGCATCTGATGATTATGAGATGGCTTGGTTATTAAATTTTACTTTTTCTTCGGTTTTTACTAATGAAGATTTAAGCAGTATTCCTCATCTTGATCAGTTGATAAATGGAAACGAGAACAAACAAGATGATTACATTAATTCTGAGCTGGTTAAGAAAAATTGGGAAGTTTAAAAAATGATAAGGCTCCTGGGTCAGATAATATTTCCTCAAGGATTTTGAAGGAGGTTAAAGATTGGATATGTGAGCTACTATTTTTTGTCCTTCAATAGTGAGCAGGTACCAGAGGATTAGAAGTTAGCTAATGTAACTCCTCTTTTCAGGAGGGGTGATAAAAATTGTCCCAGTAATTATAGACCTATTATTCTTACATCAGTTGTGGGAAATATTTT
>NW_013667020.1:193203-194721 GCF_000517525.1 Limulus polyphemus
AGAATTTTATTCGATAGCCAACATGATTTTACTAAGGGAAAATCTTGCCTTACAAATGAGGGTAAAGGTGTATATTTAGTGTATCTGGATTTTCAGTAAGCATTGGACAAGGTGCCACATAAAAGGCTTGTAAAAAATTAGTTCTATAGGTGTGGGGGATAAGTTAGCAAATTGGATAGAAGTGTGGCTGGATGGAAGAAAGCAGAGGGTTATTACAAATGAGTTCAGTCAAACTGGATTAATGTCACAAGTGGGGTAACTCAGGGCTAGGTCTTAGGACCTTTGCTCTTTTTGATTTACAACAATGACATAGATGAAAAGATAGTCAATAAATTATTTAAATTTGTAAATGATATTAAGGTCTTGGGTGTTGCTAGCTGTGAAGAGGATACTGCTGATTTAGAAAAGGATTTAAATTATTTAGTGAGATGGGCAAATAAATGGCAGAGGGGTTTTAATTATAATAAATGTAAGATAATGCATGTGGGTTATAATTTGGATGGAAATAACTTTAATAGTGTTATGAAGGAAAGGGATCTTGGTGTAATAGTCGAATAGCCTCTAAAGCCATCCAAGCAGTGTACTGTTGCTAGTGGTAAGGCAAATAAGATTTTATGTTGTATCTATAGAAATATTGAATACAAGTCAAAGGAGGTTATACTTTCATTGTACAGGTCACTGGTTAGGCCACATTTGTAATATTGTGTTTAGTCTTGGGATCCTTACCTTAGGAAGGACATTTAATTGTTGGAAAGGGTTCATAAAAGGGTTACTAGAATGGTGACTGGGATGAAGGGATTGTCATACGATGAGAGGCTGAAATCTCTCAAATTGTTTTCTCTTGATAACAAAAGAGTTAGGGGAGATCTAATTGAGGTGTTTAAGATTGTAAAGGGAATTGATAGTGTTAATGTATCATCTTTTTATATTTAACAATGAGAATAGTAGGACTAGGGGCCATAAATATAAATTTTGGCAAGGTAGGAGTCATCTTCAGCTAAGACAGTTTAATTTTTTAACACGGTGGTTGGCCTTTGGAATGGGTTGCCTTCAGGTGTTGTAGAGACAGTAAATTTAAGTGAGTATAAGGAAAATCTTGATAAGTATATGAATGAAAATGGCTGGGTTTAAAATTTTTCATTATATATTTTTAATCATTTTAATTTAGTTTGAGGATGGAACAGCCGGGATGGTCCAATAGGCCTCATGTTGTCCCAACATATTATTGTTACAACAGCGGAAGTCACGTGACGCTGCTGGCGCGTTGGCGCTGGTGGCGTGCGTGATGAGTTTCTCGAATAATCAGGGAAGTCCGAGTGTGTTCGAGATGCCTTCTTCATTAGTATATAAGCCTGGCAGAGGAAAGCCAGCAAGAAGATAAATGAAGAGAGAGCAGTAGTTTCTTTGAGTTCCGTGTAATTTATGATTCTGTTAGTTTCGAGCTAGTGAGCCCTAAATTATCGAGATTGTGAATCGCTGTGATTTATAGCGTGTATTATAAAAGTTGTTAAGTTTAAA
>NW_013667020.1:195606-215330 GCF_000517525.1 Limulus polyphemus
CCTCGGAAAGTAATTTCTACCGGAAACAAACAAACAAGCAGATATGTAACATTATGTTATGTTATATCTCTGTACAATTGTGTCCTGTCTACTTATTTTATTCTCACATACTCAGCTATCCAGGAAACTCAGAACAAATTTGCAAAAGATATCTATTCAATTCTCATGTTATTCTGTGGACTTTATCTTCTTGCTCTTAGGGAAATAAGCTAGATCTGAAAATACCATACTTCATTGGTGTCATTCTGAGTTTTCTTTTTTAACACCACTGATGACGTTATGTTCTTCTTTGAATTTTCTGTTTTAATCTTTCTGTACATCTGCTATGTCTTTTTCGATCTTGCCTTCGAACAAATTGATATTTGTTCGTAATTATTTTGTAACTCTTACTTGCCTTTCTTGCTATTCTTCTTTTAACTTCCTATCTCTTTCTTCTCGGTCTAATTTTAATTTTCTCAATTTTTCTTCTTGATCGTCTTTCAACTGTTTTCTATTTACCAGTAAATTTCAAATCTCAGTTTCCAACATGTGTCTTCCTTTTAGAGTTTATTCTTTATGTTATTCCTACCAAATTTATTCCTTTTCTGATAACAGTATTGTAACAGTTTTTATTGTTGGACAGATTCTTATAATAATAAGTAAAGAATACGAATGAAAAATTCAGTGCAATTAATGAGAACGAGAGCTTTTTCTTTTTCTCTCTCTCTCTCGGGTTACAAGCTTGTTTATGTCTTGTAATATTATATATATTTTGAATTTATTCTTTGTCCTTGTATGTGGTGGAATGACCTTCTGTAAGTTGGTTCGTTAGCTTTCACCCTTGTGTTCATGCTAAATAACACCCATCGCTAGTTGAAGAACTTTTACAGTTTGAGAAGGCAACTATTAACTATTTCAAAGCATTAGAAGCAAGCCGACCAACTAATATTATTTTATTCAATGTAAATATATATATTTTAAAGAAAGTAAGCACAAGTTACAAGTTATCTTTTTCGTACACATGTAAAATATTGACCTCCCACTTGTTTGTTGGAAATTGATACGCAACTTCCTGGAATATTTTGATTGGCTAAACGTTTTTTGTGGTCTTTGCTAAGACTTTCCAGGCCTTAACTTCTATCTTGCGAATTACGCTTGGAACAGAAACGAGAAAGTAAGGAAAGGAATTCTATAATCACAAGGCCAAATCAGAATATATATATATATATATAAAATGAATGAAAAGTTTCCTGATGTTGCCGAATATTGGACAAGCCCAAAAATTGTGGTAAGCTACATAATTCTAGTTAAGAACTGAAAAGATTAAATTTAAACAGCCATAATCGTTACTAATAGTAATACTGCTACAGTGCTAGGCCTTTGATATTAATACTAGTAGTTTAATAATAATACTTAGATTTGAACGTATGATAACAGTATTGCTATTAGATACAAATAAAATATTATTGGCATTACTACTACTAGAGAAGCAGTGATTTCTATTGCGTAAAAATTTATGAAAGAAAAGTAAAATTAAAGTCATAGGCCTCAGTTGAGTCAACATAGATTTAATTTACACGTCTGCAATTGTTCTCGTAACGTGTACGTTGTGTAAGCTTCGTCTGTTACTGTTAGTCTTTTTTTTTTTTTAGTTTACGATCTTGTGAGTTACATCATTTATATGCTCATTCAAATGTATTATACTTTACAAATGCTTAAAGTAATACGAAATAATTCTCAAACTTTAGATTAAAAATAACTTGAAGTGGTGAATCGTTTTTTGTTTGTTCAAATTGTTGTACGACCCATAATCTAAATTTTGTTTTTCTTGTGAATATTTGAGTGTTTATAATGGTATATCAATGAAATATGATATGACTGATAACATGACATTTAAGAACAAAAGGGAGCAGTTATTGTTAATCCATCTAGGCTGTCCCATTCACTAAAGTTTGAAAACGACAAAAAGGATTAAAGCCAGCTGTTATTATTCAAGTATTTATCAAAGTATATCTTAAACTCTCTTAAATTTATTGCATCCACCACTTCTAAAGGCAACCACACTGTTAGAAAAATAAAACTGTCTTAGCTGAAGATGACTTACCATGCCAAAATTTATATATATCTATCCTATCCTACTATTCTCATGATTAAGTGTGAAAAAAGATGAATGTATCAATACTATTAGTTCCCTTAACAATCTTAAATAACTCAATCAGTTCCTCTCTAACCCTTCTACTTTCAAGAGAAAACAATTTCAGAGATCTTAACTTGTCTTTTTCTATCATAATTATCCTTGTAGCCATCCTGTGAACCCTTTCTAACAATGAACTCTGAGGTATTCCACTGTGACATTAATCCATTTTGCATGAACTCCATTTGTAATGACTTGATAATTTCTTCCATCCTGTGAGCTTCCTATCCAATGAACCAACTTTTACCCTACACCAATAGAGATCATTTTTTAAAATGACTTTTATGTGGCACATCATCAAATGCTTTCTGGAAATCTAGATACACCAAATCCACACCTTTACCCTTATCTACATAAGCAGTAACCTCTTAAAAAATGTTAGAAGATTAGTAAAGCATGATATTTTTCCTAGGGAAATCATGTTGAATATAAACAACAAAATTTTAAACTTTTCAAAAGGACTTTGCAAAGCATTTTTTATCACAATTTCAAAACTTTTCCCACTGCTGATGTAAGACTAAAGGGCCATAATTACCTGGATAGTTTTTATTATCCATCTTGAAAAGAGAAGTAACGTTAGCCAACTTTCAATCTTTTGGCACCTACCCACTGTTCAGGGACTTGCAAAAAATATTAGCAAGTGACTCGCATATCCAATGTATAATGATATAGTGTATCATGAACCAGCAAGCTATTCTTCTTGTTTCTGGAGAGGGTAATGTAACCACAGCATCAATGGGAAAAACATTAGTAATTCTAAGAACCCTGTTGGTTAATTACTCCCAGCCTATTGAGTCAATCTCAAACAATCTTGGCAAACTGATGCTTTAGACAATGTTGAATATTCTATATGATTCAAGGTCAAAGTATGAAAGTTGCTGGATTGTTTCTCAAACAACAATGCTTTTCTTATGATCAGTGAGATGTAGGATGTTCAAAATTGGGATCACCTCAAAATCTTTATTTGTTGGTAGATAGAAAGCAAATGTTGTCTATGAAGAAGCTTTGCGATAAGTTTAAAATTTTGAGATAAAGTTTATGTTCAAGTTATTACTTTGAAATGTATGATTGCTGTTAAACTTGCATTGTGTTGATGGATATTTCAGCTTGTGTATATATATATATGGATATAGAAAGATAGATACCACCAATTTTTAGTGTAAATCAGGTTAAGCAAGTGACTTGTAATTATTATCAGTTTTATTTAAGTCAACTACAAATCAGATTTATAGGTAGGAAATAATAACAAAACATTACTTGTTTTATTTTTTATTTTAACATTATTTTATTTTAATTTTTACTGTCATAAATAAGAACTGATGAACCAGCAAGCTAGTCTTTTTCCAAGAGCAGGTCATGTAACCACAGTGTCAACAGGAGTGGTGTGTCTGATTTAGATAGGTCTAGCAGCTAAGCTATGTAATGTTAAGTGTCTTTACAGTAGCAAACTTAATTATCTCTTTTGGAATTAGTTATGTTCAATATTCCTTACATTGTTCAGTTAGAACTACAGTGAGGTCTATCATATACCGAGTAAATTATACATGTTGCCCATTTAACACACACTAGTTGCAACATTTTACCATATGTTTTTTGATGCCTTGAATTTTGACATTTGAGGCATATTAACATTACACTAGCTTTTAGGATACATTCTTACATGAAGAAAATTCTCAATTAAGCACACTGATCACAACTGACAGTATATGCTTAAAATTTTTGCTTGTTGTTAAGCAAGTTAATTTTTATATCCTTACAACTTTCTAATATTCTTTTAATTCATTAGATCTCCTGGTTCAATAAACATGAGTTTTGTAATTTAACTATTTGGTTTTTTGAATGAGTTTGCAACATCCTGAAGATTTTAAACATGCATTTTGTTCCTTAATGCTGTTAAAGCTTTATTGGGCATGGAAAACTTAAGTACAATTGACATCTTAAAATCCCAAAACAAAACTATGTATACTGGCAGAGACTCTCAAAACATTTCTGGCCAAATTAGTATCTTTATTGTAACAGTACTTCTTTAAATATAACATTTCTAGCACAATACAAACAAATTGCAGTCGTAGACAACGAAATGTGTACATTCACTTGTATATATGCTATACTTTATAAAACTTTAACTTATGATAGGCCGAAGTTCAATAAAGAGATAAATTAACACTGTAACCTGCATACGTTTTTTTTTTATTTAGTTAGGACTAAATTTTACTGTAATTAATACTATCGATAAATAAACTTATAATGTTATTCCACGACCTAACTTCAAACCTTTTTTAAAACTTTGATAAGTTTTTAATATTCTGTTGTTCTAAGTGGTTAGTAAAGTATATTTACATTCTCCTTTTGTTGTTGCTTCTTGTTTCATACAGCAATTGTAGCAACTTGATCACTGAGCTTTGCAGCTCTCTGCCGCAGGCAGACTGTTTGTTGTCGAGTGAATAATGCACATGCGCAGTTTTTCTTGGAGAGACATTCTAACTAAGCATGCTTATGCAGCAGGTTCTCGGTCAGAAACCATAATGGTTGTACATACAAACAAGCAGAATAATAGTATAGATTTTTGTGTAATATTTTTTTGTTTGTTGATAATATGCTCATATGATCATTGTTGTGGCTGTATGTAAATCTTGGGGGACTACATATACCATCTACTGGATAGATTATGAACTCTATATTAGTTCTTAACTACCCCCATAAAGGGGCATGCACATGTGGAAGGTGGAAAAACGTGTACATAGTTATAATTGTAACCTATTTTGAACATATTGAATATTTTTCTGCCCCCCTCCATTACATTTGTTATATTCTTCTTACTCCACAATGAAGTTTGTACAGTTTAAAAATAAAAGTTGGCGAGAGAGACATCTATATTGAAAAAGAACACACAAACAACTTTATAGCTGCAGGAATTTAAGAAAGCACAAGCACTATTGAGGTGAGGTTAGATCAAAGGTTTGTAAGGTTGGAACACTGTTAAGATACTCTAGCTTAATGACAGGTTTGTGAGGTGGTTAAGGAATAACAAGCACCAAATACATGGAAGTGCAATATATATAGGTTGTAATTTTGTTTGATTAAATAACATTCCTTACAATTCACCATTTTATATCTAGAATGTAAAAAGGGAGGAAAAATTGGCACACCTGTTATAAGTATTGCACAATACCTATAATAAAAACATGCATATAGTACATCACAACTATTATTCAATTATTAGGACTACTTTTATTCATAATTACTGGATGTGCCCAAATTATAGTAATCTAAAGATATAGAAGTGTCAAAAAATCCCTTGTTGTGCACAATAGGGATTGTAGAGTATAGAAGTAATAGTTCACCATTTTATTCATAAAAAATGATATTTCATGTAAGACATTGTGTTACTATAAGCACTCTTTCTATTATGCTTGGTGTTTCATATTTTTTCACAAAATGAAGTTGGTTATTACTATCTGTTTGCATATTGTTTACTCATACAAGCTCTAAAATTTCAGGATGTAATTCGCCTTCCATTATGTAGTTCATAGTGTACTTTATTTTTAAGAGATCATGTACATGTAAATAATTTCTCTCTATCAAACTCTGCATTGTATTGTGTAAGTGAACTGATGATTTCTAAAACATAAGTGTTTTGTACAATATACATTTTGTGCTACACATCAGATAGATATTTTTATTTCTTTGATATCTTTAAATTTCTAAATTATTTGCTTTTTCTTCTCTTTTCATGATATCAATTTTATTTGTTGTAATAGTGAATTATTATTTATTTATTTTTTGTGCATTTATTACTGTCAAAACGAGTAACTAGAAAGATGAAGCTTGATTAGTTTGACTATTAAATGACAAGAGAATTCAATACATTGCAGTAAATGTTTGTAATTGCTACATGTGCTTTTCAAGATAATGATAAACTGTATTTTATTCCTTCACTGGTTAATCAGATCAGTGTAAGTTACCATTTTATTTTTGATAGCCCAGTTGCTTGTATGCAACCTCACTTAATTGCTTTGAACCTCAATTATAGTATAAAGTTGAGCTGATAGTGTGTGTGTGGTGTTCTTAGTAATGAAAAATTCCTTCAGATGTATGTAGTTCAAGGTTATGTAGATGAATAACAGTAGAGTAATTTAAGCGTGTAATATTTTCATTGTATACGAGTATCAGGGTTTAACATACTAAATTCATTACTGCTACTGTATATTAGGGCCTAATCCAAACTGATTTTGATGCCATTTAGTTGGCTTTAAATCCTAAATTCTGGCTCTTAAATATTCCCAAATGATTCTTCAATACCATAATAATGTTTTATAACTTTTAACTAAAGTTTGAAAAACATTTTTTTTGTGTACAATATAATCAAGTGCTTGTATAAAAGAAAATATTTTTTAAGATATAAAATCAGCTGGAATGTTAAATTCTTCAGTATATATTGTGGTACTGTAGTTGTTCCCAAATTCAGAAGGACACTGTCCGTAATTTAAATCTATATCGGACCTTGCACGTGGCCTGGTACATCCATTATAACATTCATTTATTAAGCTTGTATTATGTACATGCATTGTTTATTAACATTAAAAGTATACTTGTTTGATTAAGAATATCTGGAAAGAGAAGGGTTAAGCATAACTTTATGTTAATGTACGTTAACTTTTTTTTTTTGTCAAAAAAAAAGGGTGGTTATCTTAGATTTTATTTAGTGAATTATTTTGAAAACAAATTATCATTCTATCATGTGTGTGATTTATATTCAAATTAAGTAAAAACAAAATGTTTGTATATTTTCATTTCAGCTGAAATGTGTAGGCCCAAAACTGGTTCCCTTCTTCAAGACAGTAGCCATTTACTTTGTTTTGGCCATCCCCCGTGAAAACCCTTCCTGGTTTGCGTGCCTCATCAAGTGCCTTCCTGTTTTGTCTCTTTGTGTCTTTGTCCTCCTACATGGGATTAGCTTAGGAGAGAAACATGCCTACTCCAGAAGAATTTTGGCAGGGATGATTTTCTCGTGTATGGGAGATGCTTTACTAATCTGGCCGTGTTGTTTCATTTGGGGCATGGCTTCTTTTGCTGTCGGTCATTTTATGTATATTTGGGGATTTGGTATGCGACCATTCAACCCAATAGCTGGCTTGGTTTGTGCAGCTATGACTATAATTGGCTACTATTTTCTTTTTCCTGGACTTTATGGTCAGTATGTTTATCTTCATACAAGTGTTTCATAGTTTTTTTTACAATTGTATAGCTGTTTTTAATCTAATTTTATCTATTCACTGGTTTTGCAAATGATGATATACAAATTATATCCATAAATGAATACATTTGTCTATAATAAAGTTTAAAGGATCATGACACTAGCACATTAAAGCTTAACTTGGAACCACTAAAACCTTGAAATATTCAGTTGGTTGTTTAACTTTAATGAAAAGAGTTAATATAATTCTGAGGTTGATTTAAAGACAACTTTGAATCTTAGAGTTAAAAGGTTATTACAAAAATTCTGATTCTAAAAGTTTGGAACAATGGAGAAATTCTTAAAAACTAGGATCTGTTTTATGATAAATCTAAAAGGTTAGAGGTAATTTGACTTGCATGTTTAAAATTGATTGAAGTTGGATTATCTCACATTGATCTGTTTCATAAGAGGATTGGAAACACAGACTTTGGAAGGCCAGATTGATATTAATCTAGAGTATAATTATTTATCAGTTAAATCTTTAAGTTAGTAGAATATTTTGGTGTGTGCTTGTACAAACTATTACTCTAAATGTATCAATAAGTATGAAGATATGTAGGATAACATTACTAGTTTGGTTTTGTTATTATGTCAACTATTTTCACCTTTTGTGTGTTTGTTTGTCAGGTTTCTATAGAGGCCAGATTCTTTACAGTAGGTGTCTGTGACTTATTGACGATTGTACGTTTTTTCAACACTTAAGTTATTATAGATGGATGCTTTTAGAAACAGAGAATTGTTTTTAATCTATGGTTTAATGACATAATTGTTAATGTTGAATTATGCAAAATTATTTAAATGTATAATAGTTAAATATATAGGATACAAATGTAAACAGAGTTGTTTAATATATACATAAATTAATAGATCTGGTGAAAGGATTACTCATAAGTAAAATAAACTGAATTACTGTATTGCCCCTTACTTCTGCCTCGGGGGTGTTGCAAACTGCAAGGGGGCACTAATTTTTCACATGTGATTTGTAGATTTCAGTGCTGATAAGCGTGTGTGTTTGTTTTTCTTTTTTTTTTCAAATCAAAATTACAGTAATATAAGTGGATTATACATTGGATTATAAGTAAAGGATTATATGTTGTAGTACTATTACTGATACACAAGATAAGTTTTATAAAAATACAGCGGGGTATGATTAAAGAGGGGCTTTAATTAGAGGCAATACGGTAATAAGTGGGTTTACTATGGAGTTATGCATTAGAAAGATGCAGGTTACTGGCCCAATGTTTTACAGGTTTAATATATATCTGAACATTACCATTATAAAATATTTTACTCATTTGTACAGTTAATGAAATTTTCTGTTAATAAGTTTTGTTTTATTACTTATCACATGAGTTCAATATCAGAACTAATGTTTTTGTTTATATCCTATCTGTAGAAGATTACCAAATGTAGTTGTGTACTGTACCTGTATAAAGTAGTACATACCTTAAATGTTTTATCAAGGAGGTTGGATGTAATCATCAGATCTTTTACATTACTAGTTTTTTATTTTCTGTCACATGCTCTTGTCTTGAATATGTTGTTTTGTTAAATAATACCATGTAGTCATAGGGTTTTCATAAAGGTACTAGAAAGCATAAATCTACTGATTTTAAGTAAACTTCTACTTTTATTCAACATCTAAGTAACATTTATTTTATCAAAATATTTAAATTTTTACTATCACTGCAGCTGTTTTTTTTATCCAAAGTAAGAAAAAGTAACAAAATGCAATAATGTTGTGTATGCATGTAAACTACTCTATACTACATCTAAATTAATAGTTGCTAACAAAGTTAAAATAATAAAAATGTTAAATTTTGCATGCACACTAAATATGCAGAGTTAACAGGTTATATTTTATTCAAACACTAATGCATCATTTTCAGATGCTTTTTATACTACCATGTCTCAAGATACCAGTCCATTTAATCAGTTGTCTGAATTGTTAAATGTTCTCTCATGTATAGATGCATTGCAGGGCTCATTTTAGGTGGGCTTATTTTTTGGCTGTCTGTACACTTGTGCATGCAATTTTTTTTCATTAAAAATTTACATTATTTCAAAATATAATGTTTCCATTATGATTCTATTTTGTTGTTGTTGTTTTTTTTAAACAAAGTTCTGTTCTGTTCCAGGGGCTTATGCTTGGTCAGTTCCATTGTACATACTCTTATTAATGATCATGGTTTGGAGGGCTGTTGCCAGAGTTCAGCTATTTGAAGACTTGTGGACTTGGACTAAGCTTTGTTCTTGTGGAGGAGGAATCCTTTTTGCTCTCTCTGATGGACTTATTGGAATTAGAATGTTCCATCTATCCTCTTCTCACCCTTTCATTCAGACAGCTATTATGGTAACTTACTATGCTGCACAACTGGGCATTGCTTTGTCTGTGGTTGACAGCACAGCAATGGCTGTTCTTAGTGCAGCAAATAGCACCACTTCAACCATTAACTATTGTACCCCTATGAAAAATGAGAAACCAATGATTCCTATCAATTGTCAGAAGGTTGCAGAAAAACTTAAGAATGCAAAACTTGCCAATAATTCTCCAGAATTAGTTCTGTCAAAAGTTGAATAAGTTATTTTCACATTTTGGAGATCAGATAAAGAAAGAGAAAAAATTTTCATTGTGTATTTATGTTTTTTAAAGAGCCATCTCTCATGGTATGATAAAAGAAAAGCCTTCCTGTTTTACTTTATCTTTGTTGTCTTCCATAATGATATTACCTTTGTACCATGGTTGACATCTAATATGTTATTATTCACACAGATATAATCTATGTGTTTTGAAGTTTTTAGAAAAATAAGCAACCAGAAAAGAATGAAGGTTTAAACAAGTAGGTAATTATGTATACTGTACTATTCACACATATTTTGTATAAACAGATTTGTGCCAATCCTTTCTGTTAGACTGGGGTAATATTTCATATGTTCGTAAATTGAAAACTGATGAACTAAAACTATTGAATCATTATAAAATTACAGTATATTAAACTACACCACAATGATAGATATTTAACTTTATTTTGTATAAAAATTTAGTGTAAGTAATTAATCGTGCTTGTATATCTATATCTATTATATATATATAGCTCTTATGTAAGAATTCTGTATACAAAATGTGGTCAAACTACTTTACCAAAAAAATGTTGAAACATTCATGTACCTTGAGTATTTGTATTGTTGACTAACTTATCCTAATAAGTATTGCTAATAATGAGCAAAAATTATACACTGTGTATTTGTAATAAGTCAATATCAGGGTACTTTAATTATGTTGTCAAAGGTGGAAAAATATTTAGCATTAACTTAAAATATGTTGTAAGTATGCTAGTGCCAAAAGTAGCCCAAAAAAGCTTAAATCTTTATCTTCTTAATTTTATGAAACATGATAATGCATGACAAAGCTTGACTGTTTGGCTTAAAACAAGCTTATAAATAATGCTATTTAGATATTTTTACTTTTTTCATAAAACTATAGTAGAGGTGTTATCTCTATGTGGTTTAGAATGAAACAAAAAATCATAATAGCAGCCATTAACTGAATAATAAAAGTTAGAACAGCTGAGTTTTTAAAGCTGGAAATCTTTAAGCAGAAAACAGCCAGTTTTTTCAGGTGATAATTATTTTCATTGAGGTTCCAAGCTAGGAAATTAAGATGGGAGTCAGAATGACAATAATTACAAACTTTTTAGCAAGATACTTTATAAATTTTGACCATATAATTGAAAAATGAAAGCCTTTTTGTGTTTCTTTGGTTTGTTGAGTGAGGACAATTGTGTGTTTTCTCATCTCTAAACTTAAATTGTAACAAGGTAGGGAAACAAAAATATTTATAACCCCAGAACTTGAACTTGAATCAGTGTTATTTTGAATATGTAGTATGAAAAATGTGTCAACGATTTTGCTATACTTTATTGTTTTATATAAAGCCTTTAAATAAACTATAAATAACTGATATGAATATTTGTACCATAATTAATCATAAATGATAAAAACAAAAAATAGATGGGTGGTTCAATATAGAAAACATATGTTGCTATATTTAGTTTCATAGCTTGATGTTATAATGGAATGCTTTCATATATTTTATTCACAAGTAAATGTACTTTGATATGAATATTTTGAATATTTTTTGTGTAAAATAAAACATTTTTCATACAGACTATAACGAGATAGTTAAAGATGAGCTCTATATTCATAAATTAGCTAAGTCTGTATATATGTTCCCTACACCTATTATTTTCTCTTTTTATTGTGAGTTGTGAATATACCTATAAAGTCTACCAGCCAATAAAGTGTCAATTTTTTAAAGTTTAAGACAGTTTACATTATGATACTAGATGTCTCAATCAAATTTTTCATTTTCTGTATAAAAAAAAGAATGAACACTGTACATATTTTATACAAGTATTCTAAATGTGGTTTCGCTTAATTAAGTTTCTGATACACAGACTTGTAAGGTAATTCATATTTTCAAAACTTAGCATATAAATTATTGCATCTTTCATTTTGTTTTGATAAAACTATAGTAGAGGTGTTATTTCTATATGGTTTAAAATGGAAAGGAGAAATAATGATAGTAATTCTTAAATGTGATAAATTGGAAAAGCTTTTTTTTTTTTTTATAAAGTGTAGTGCAGTATTTCAGTTTAGAATCAGTATGGATTATTCCTTGTTAAATAACAAAAATTCAAATCTTCTAGACTTGTTCCCATAACGTTTAATTGGACATAATTTACTGGTTATAACTTCTTTTATAAACTGCAGTATTGAACAGCTTATTTGCACTTGTATATTTGTAAGCATTGTTCATAGTACTCTTTGTTTCCATTAATAATCTGAGAATGCAGAATCATTGCATTCATTCTTCCATTTAATTCACCACTTGTATGTCACAACAGAACTTTTCATGATTAATTTCTATGTTTATTTTTAGTTATAGACATTTCTTTTGAGAAAATTTTCTAGAAAAATAGGTTTGATTTAGCATTTTTGTTTGTCAGGTACAAATATATAGTGTACATTGTGTCTTTTATTTGTGTATACAATCCAAGTTTGATTATTCCTACTATTGCTGTTTTATTGTGTATGGGTGCATACATAATTTTTATATGGTCCTTGTATACCATATGTAATTTGTAAAATTAAGTAACGAAAATCATTAATTTAGGTTATTCAAGGTTTAGCTTTTGAGTTTATTGGTTAAAAATTAGAGTAAAATGTACATAGAAATTTTGGTTGTCCTGTGGCTACAAGAATGAAGTTCACTATCAAGTAAGTACAATTTAATATCACTCAATAAACTATTTATAGCAACATTTGCATCTGGTTACTCATAAATCCTCGAAATTAGGATACCAAGTCCATGAGAAAAAGATGCCATTGTAAGTGAATTAATTGAGAAAACACCTTGGCAAATACCATTCTCATTCTTAAGAGATTTTTTCCAATTAAAGATGCACTTAATACTTGAGCAGAGTACAAGGCAAGTTTCCTCACCAAGGTAAAAAAAATTGAAAATTTAAATTAGAATTTTACATTGATTAAATATGTTTGGTGAAATCATAAACTTTCCAAGTTAAATCTGTGGCATAAATTGTCATGACCTGCCCATATGATGCTCAACTTTCACTGGAAGTCAAAATCAAATGATATTTGTTTAAAAAAGTCATTTAATGCTTTCATGCTAGCAAAATACTGTAAGAGACTCCTAACAACTTTGTTTACAAATATTGATATTATTTTTTTAAAGTAAAACTGGCTTCTTTGTACTGAGCAAACAGAAAATATATTTGAAATATATCAAAGTGTTGTAAATTTAAAGTAATAAATTTCACTTTCCTCTCAGATACTACAACACTCAGTAATTCAAAACTACATGCCTGGTGGTTTGGGTGTTTAACTTGCAACCTGAGGGTTGTGGATTTGAATCCCTATCACTGAATATGTTTGCCCCCTTTTAGCTGTGGGCCATTAAAATGTTACAGCCAATCTCACTATTTGTTGGTAAAAAAAGTAGCCCAAATGTTGGTAGTGAGTGGTGTTGGCTAGCTGTCTTCCCTCTTGTCTATTATTGCTAAATTGGGGACTACTAATATAGGTAGCCCTCAAATAGCTTTGCAAGAAATTCAAAACAAACAAAACAATGTATGTATTGACAGAGTGCATGCTAGTTTTGGTTATGAATCATATTTTGATGAACCCAACTTTTTTTTTTTAATTAAACTAATACAATGTAAAAGCTAATAAATAAGGAATTATCAGTATTTCCAGCAGCCTACCCAAAATATTAAAATACACTTTAGAACTTAGAAGTGGAAACTAAATTTGTGTGATGTTACCTACTTACTTTTTTCTTAGCCTTTCCTTGAGTAATGTTCATGTAGGTGACAAAATCATGTAAACGGACAATTTGAGTGTGTGAAATAAATGTCAAGACAAACAGTTTATATGTTGCATATTTAATTAAAAGGACAAAAAGAAAATGTTTTTTTTCAATGATGGCATTTTTATTTGTTTGTTTTAACAGTTGTCTATGACATTTTCAAAAAATGCCATGGCTTTCCCGTATGCTGTCGTTAATTTCAAGGACTGCTTTTACATCTTATGAGTATTTGTCAAAAGTTGAGAACCTCATGTAACTAAGATTCGGTTTATGTTTTCATTAATTGTTTTGACACCAGACCAAATATTTTTACTTATTAACCAATTACATACTTTTTCCTCCCAGCTCTAACAACTTTAATGGGAAAAAATGTGAAGTTTTGTTTAGAAGTTGTAGAAAAGTAAGTCTTTGAGCATTTCTGTGCTGGAATGTCATTTAGTTATTTTGTTAAATAAACTTGTAAAAGATTAAAATATTTTCTACAAACATTATTTCTGACACGTTTTCATGATTGTCACTTAGTTTATTTTGGGTTTTGCTCCTTATTCATTCTTACTCATGTAAGCTAACAAGATTGTTTTATATTAATTTGGGCTTATTTGTAATAAAAGTGAAGTATTGATTTTTTCAAACTTCAGAACTTAATCTACATTTTATAAGGTTTGTAGAGAGTAAAATAACCTCTTAACCCAAAATAACATCAATGCGACCACTGTTGATATGCTTGTTTTCAAAAACAAAGTCAATTTTAATTATACACACATTTGATTCTAATTTGTTTACAGAGTTACTCCTGTAATTGCTTAAGTATTTTTGCTACAAATTTTCAAAATGTGTAACTATTTCATTTTTTCTTTTAATAGATATGTGGATGTTACATGACATCTTTACATGGTCTGGTAAATATATTAATGTAAACTTTTTTTTTCATGTAAATCAAAGAGTTGTTTTATTTTAGAATATTTTGTACCTTGGTTTTGGAAATCTATTACTGAAAAACTGAGAGATTTTAAACTGATAAGAGTAGTTTCAGGCATTATACATTAACTGTATCATTAGGAAAACAATGTTATTGTATCTTGCACACTTCATAAGGGACTGAGATTACCATAAAATGGAAGACTACACAGATCATTTTGAGATGGAGTTCATAAAGCTATTAAAAATTTAGCTGTCTGTGTAATAAAAATCTTAGCAGTATTTATGAAAATACTGTGGGTGCATCAGCTGCTGGAAGACTACACAGATCATTTTGAGATGGAGTTCATGAAGCTATTAAAAATTTAGCTGTCTGTGTAATAAAAATCATAGCACTATTTATGAAAATACTGTGGGTGCATCAGCTGCATAGCAATTTAGTTCCTACATAATTCTGCAAAACTACAAATAGAAAGTTTTATTACAACTTAAGTATGAATATTTTCTTCTTTATGCTCTTATTTTAATAATTTGATTGTTTCCCCCTCCCCAAATTTAATGTGAAAACTTCAACTATAGTACAAGTATGTATATTTTTCTGTTTGATATAATTTATTTGGTTATTAATTTTTTTTCTCTTAAAAGAGTCTGGGTGCGAGTATTTTTATGTTCTTTTTGTGGTTATTGGGCTTCTAAAGTCCAAGTTAGATTCATTGCACCTTTTCAAATGATCTTAATTTTAGTAACTTTCTCTTAAAACATTAACAAATTTACTAACAAACATACTGAATGTATAAACTGTTAGAGACAAAAAAATGTATTTATACTTTGAATGCAAAAAATTAAATTTTGTAATTATCTTATTATTAAAATTTTTGGCTTATGTAATATTAATTATTATTACGCTGGTGCAGATCAGTGTTTGAATGTTTAGTTAACAAAGAAAGCTTTGTTCCTGGTCAATTTATTCTTTAAAAATGTTTTTACTTAGTTTGCTTTAGTTGTATTTGCAGATTTGAATCCTTACTGGATTTGCTAAGTGCACAAATTATAAATTGTTTGTGTACTGATGATAGGGTACATGATTTATATGATAAAGCAACAATGATTAGTTGCTGTTGGCACAAGCTTGAGCAAGTGCAAGGCTTTCTGTATTACTTAATGACTGTGGTAACTTGAATCAAGTTGTGACTACTTTATGATTTACAAAGTAATCATATTTCCCTTTCTTTGTAAAAATAAATGTTTAGATTTGTTTCTCTAAGTGCTGTAATGTAATAATAATCAAACAAATAACAGCTTTTAAGTCTCATAACATTCATTGAAGACATTTATTATTTGGAGTGATACATATTGCTATGATACTCTAAAATATAGTAAGCTAAATCTAAAACCAAATTATTATTTCAGAAAACTGTAGTGGTTCAGCAAAAGACATCAGTGCAATAAGCATTTGTACTAGTCTTTCCATCATTAAAAACAAAACAGAATTATTGAAGGATTGTTTTTCTAACTTGGAATTAGAATATTAGGTTTTAGGTAAGTTAGAGTAAATTTTTGAGTCTTTTTATTGTGTGAATTGATTACTTTTAATGTTTAAATGTTGGTGCATAGCTTTCAATAAATTGGTTCAATTCTGTCATGCTTGTGTTTATTTTCATACATATAACACATTAAAAATTCATTACAAAGTTACTTTTTAAATATTTTCTAGAGAGTATTACATTGTGATTACACCAAGAAATGTCAATTGATCTGGGACACTTCCAAGATGGAGTGTGATTAACTCTAAAGGTTATATATATATACACACACACACACACACACACACACACACACACACACACACACACACACACACACATATATACAATTTTATTGTTTGATGATGATTACATTGTAATTGCAAATAGTAAGTGGGTTTGCAGAGTATTTGTGTGTCTGATTCCTAACTAAAACGTACTCACTCAAGGTGTAAACCTGATACGAAGACCTTTATCAATCTGAAAGCTTGTTTTGGATTTCAGAACAAAGCACAAAGTTATCTGCGCAAAGTACTGAACATATTAACTGGGGGAAGAAAGGTGTAATGCATTTATATTTTGAATGCAAAGAAATAAGCAGTCTATGCACAATGTGTTATACAAAATGAATCATTATATCTGTTAAAGACAAAAACACTGTGTATATTTCTGTTAATACATTGGATGTTTGTCTGCTACTGTATTTATTAATTGGTTAACTGACATTTTCACTCAATGTTTTCCCACAAATCAACTCACTAAAGGTCGTACTTAGATTGTTAAAATCTAACATTTCTTATTTAATTGGAGACATTGAATTTACCCATAGTGACTAGTGCTACCCTGTCATTTGCATTCAACATAGAAGAGTTTGTAACCTCTAGATATTTGCCTTACTAGTGAAGGGCACTGTTGTCATTGGCCTTCTTGTGCAGAGTTACACCAGTATTATTCATGAATGGAACAGGTATTATCTCTAAAGAAAAAACTAAATCAACAGTTTTCTGGACCATGTATTATACAAAACCTGCATAGATTTAGAATAGATACCACACTTTCCTTCCTTCTCTGTTTCAGGCTTGTCTTCAAGCTGACAATTAGATTTAATCTTAGAACTAATTAAGTTTATGGATGGTCCAGAATAACACTAACTTTTCATCTCTAAATGTTCAAATGCAACCTGTATGACACAACCCTTAAACAAAGAACTATAACTTGTACATCAAACATTAAAACTCTTTAACTAAGGAAAATGTAATACACTACTGAAGAAATAATAAAGAAAGCCTTTAGTACTTGAAAATATAAATATGTACTTCAACCTTAAAGAATGAAATGAAACACCTTTATAAGGATTAGTACATAGTAAAAAAATAGATCATTTAAACAATGATATAAACTAAATAAAAATCTAACCAAGAAAAAATGCACAAGTAAACTCTTTAACATAGACTATGGCTAGTGGTTATAAATCGATTATTAGAATACTGTTTAACTGATAAATTCAGTGAAAATATACATGAGGATATCAAATTTTAAGTCACATATCACATAATGAACCCTTTGGCAACTTGATGTACATAATGCAACAATGTAAAAATTTAGCAATTGAATTACCCTACTTTAATACTTAATTTCATAAATGAAGAGAAATGAAATCACATTAAAATCCAATGTATTACAATGAGCTCTTTTAAAGACTGTCAACTTTGGAATGTAGTATGTAGTGTAGGTGCTGACATTGCAAACACATCTGGCATTACTGATGATAAATACATTGTATTCTCTAATAGGACAAATGAGTTCTGTTTCTTCCTCACCAGTACTGGTTCTTACTTTGGAAATGTCAGCACTGGTGATGTGGTCAGTTGCTAGTAGGCTTGTCTCCTCGGGAGTCGATGGGGTTGTTGTCACTGTGACTTCCTCACTGATAAACACATTCAGTGGAGTCTTGATTTCCACCAGCCCTCCTTCTGCTGATGGGAGCTGCTCAGCCCTTGGAGACTTCAGGACCAACCCAATAACAGAAGAGGCAAGTCTTTCTATGTCTACTGCACAGGCTAGCGACGGATCATCATTAGACTGGAGTCCTAGGTTTTACAGCGTAATCAACTTTTTCACTGTAGGGAAAGTTATGGTGTACTAGTATTCACCACATTGGCTATCATAATGAAGCTCATAGAATTTGTTAGGATACTTTGGCAAACAAGGCAGGATAACTGATCACTGTCTGGTTAAAGAAAGATGCATCGAAAATGATCTTAAAAAGCGAAAATTCAGGTTGAAAATGCCATGGCGTGTGAATTCCAATTGGTTAAAAGTTCAGCTAAGTGCATAAGTTAAAAATAGTCATAACTGCTCAGTTACTAACATGGTTTGCTCTAAAATAATTTAAAATGAGGTC
The DNA here is from genome assembly GCF_000517525.1 of Limulus polyphemus. NCBI lineage: Eukaryota > Metazoa > Arthropoda > Merostomata > Xiphosura > Limulidae > Limulus > Limulus polyphemus. The sequence goes on from NW_013667020.1 coordinate 214,255, forward strand.
ATGATTTTATACATTAGTGAAATTAAATTTCTAAAGGCCTTACGTGTACTCATACCCTCTATCACTCATAAAAGATGTATCCCTAGTGTCTGAGAATTTCCCAATCCCCAGACTTCTTTAGGTCTTTGATTGACCAATGCCTTTAGCCACACTGCCCTCTGTTATCTCTAGCAGATAACAGATAACATGGCTTACTCGCTAGTCTAGTATAATTCCTTTCCCTACTTTCCTGTTATCTCATGACCATATTCCAATTCCATTAGGAAGGAATGTGGTTGAGACTGTGAACTAATTCCTACACATATAAGCTGACTCGGGTTTGGCGACACCAACCCTTACTTTGACCATTAAATTAAAAATGAGTGGGGTCGAGACTGTGAAATAATTACTATACACATAAGCTGACTTAGGTTAGATGTCATCAACCCTTACTTTTGACTATTATCTTTCCTTAGAGACCTTCTTTCGGTGAGAAGTTAAGTACTAGTTTTTGTGTGACTTACAAAACTTTCACCATATGGGTATTACTTTCTACCTCCCCTAGTACATTTACAGCCAACATTTTCATGTGTTATTACTACATCCTGTGCTGAAACACTGTCAATAAAATATTCAGCAGAATTGCATGCTTGTTAAAATCTATATACTACTAAAACTGAGATTGTGTTTGCTTGTCTGTAATTAAATACAGCAAAAACGGCGCACAATAGCGCCATATTTGCAATGAAATGAGAATAGAAACAGAATAAAACAAGTTTCGTTAAAATCGGGTTACCCAGTTAGCGCCGTTTTGCGGGTCACTTTTATGAAAATTTCTAGCATGAGTAATTTTACATCACACTACCATTCGCGCTCTTTACGAAACTTCTTTGTTCAAATCTATTTCTCTGTCAATGGTCCCATCTTCATTAAAAGGCGTAAGATAACAAAAACAAGATATTGAATAATTTCTCAATAATGTGCATTGGTTATGGTAGGTAATTCGAAGAAAAGATAAAGTGTTACTGTTTCTTATTTGTAGAAGGTTTAAGAGGAAAGACCACAACATAATGAGCTTAATTCCTCACAATACCTGA
>NW_013667020.1:215412-240898 GCF_000517525.1 Limulus polyphemus
TTTCTTGAATTATGAATAACACGAATGGATTGAAATATTTAATTAAATTATCTCAAAATAAATCTTCATTTCGGTGCAATATTGAAATTACCTTGAATTCTTCATAACCTCTGAATAGTGGTCTAGTATTCTATAACAACCAAATAAAACAAAGTGTAAACCAAATTTATATTTATGATATCCAAAGCACTGTCTGTATTTCATTTTCTACGGATAATTTCACCCACCCATGGATATTTCATTTCGATCAGATTGAATTATCTTTCTTTATTCTTTATGATAAACAGCAAATAAAAGTGTTTTTTTTTTTCAGATGTAGTGTGAGTCTCTTTGCTACTCCTCATTTCTTTCATGAAAAGTCACTACCTGCCAAATATTTCAATGTCAGTTAATGAAAATAACAGGTAGTGTATTTTCAAATAATATCTTCCAGGTCAGTCATCACAGTTAACATTACTCCACAAAGTCTTAACATTGAGATCAAATCCTTTGTCTCCACACACAAACATTACTTATTATTGTGTTCCTTGTCTAATTGATCAATTCATGTTATAAAACCCTCACAAATGTCTTTATGTGATGTTCATATACGTGTGTAAGACCACGCATATATATATATATTTATACCAGTACTCACAATAGTGAGTCGTGTGACCAAGGAGAAAGTAAGCATGTGCGCCTCAAAAAAATGTGGCCACTACCGAGTCTTTTTTTTTACAACGTGATGGGGTACAAAATCGGCCCCTCTGAAACTCGCCCATTGTTAGAGCTACTCATTAGATATTAGAGACTGTAAACCATCAAGACATTAATAGTTAGCACTTCAAAAATGAAACAAATCCATGAAACCATTGCTGAGATATAGCCCAGTTGAATCTGACCATATTGTTTTTCTTCATCTTGACAAATCCAGTTTGTTTTTGGAGTGCATTGGTTTAATTTCAAACCTCGGCTATCATCTCAATCTTGGTCCATTAGCTTTAAAATTACTATCACTACTTCCTTCATGCTCACTCTACTAGCAATGTTTTGTGGCCTACAAGGCTAGTTTTAACTAAAACAAAGTCTAGATTTTACATTTTCTTTAAATTTTACAGGATAAACAATACAATTTTTCTTGTCTTTGTGCAAAATGTCGTGGTATTCTGATGAGTATTTTTTTTTATAAAGTACTTGGCTTTTTATTTTTTATGTACCACACCCCTTATAAAATTTTAAATCGCCTATGCCAGTGGGTGAAACTCAGACTAGCTTCAATGTAAACACGCGAGACTCACGAGTTTGAATTGTTTGTTGACAGTCATTACTTCTTTGTCAAAGCTAATAGAATTGTTTGTAAGTTTAATTCATAAGTATATTTTCCATACACATAAGCCTTTATACTCGAGTGCACTGTAGCTCGCGCTAGCTATATCACCATAGGACTTGTTTATTTTCCAATAGTATCTACTATGTGAGGGATGTGAGTTTACTTTCCTTAGTTTATTCATATGAACCTACTAATATAAAATCTTTGTAAGTGGTTTTGGCTGATTGACACATTTTAGCCAGAATTGTCCAAGTTTTAACTGTTACTCGCTATTGAAGTGTGGTATTAACCTGTTGTGTGTGCCTAGTGTTACCACTAGCAAGGATTTTTTATTGTTAACTACATGTATAACAAAGGTAAATGTTTATAGTTAGCTATATAGATATTAAAAATACATTTATTTGCAGCTATCATATCGTGGAAGGACGATTTCTATTGAGCAATGGCAGGCTACTATTGAAAACTTTGGTACTTGCAAGCATAATGATATGGCTGATGATCATCATTGTATGTCACCCACATGGAATATAATAGCAATGAGTGCTTCACTGATGATGCCGTTTTTTGTTGTGGGAATATTGAGAGTAACCTTGGCTAAAGTCTTTATACAGTTTGTCCTAATTGTGAAAGAAATAAGCATGTTAAAAATCAATATGCTCATGTGGATATGTTGTACGAAAAATGGTAGTAGAAAAATATGTAGTTACGTAAACGTACTTGGCAATTTTACAACAAGTATTAGCTTTAACGTATTTTCTGAGTGTTTAGTTGGCAGAGGAAAAGATGTTGGTTTTAATTCTGGAAGTCCAGTTGACACAATGTGTGAATCCCCAAAATGTAATAGATCAATTGGACATCCAGTTGTTAATGCATAGAATAATGTGGCAGCTGGACATCAAGTTGCCACAGCTAAGTGTAGCTTAGATGCATATCCTTGTCAGAATTATACAACCAAACACCAGCACATGAGCATAGTTTAAGCCAACTTGTTCAAACATCTTCCAAGTGGGCTAATCACAGTGCAGTGTTGAACAGTAGTAGGAGACAAAAGCATAAAGCAAACCCTGGGACAAAAAGCTTAGATCATTTCAGTACTATTACTTGCAGCCTCGTGTAATAAGTATTAGATGTAAGTGTTTTAAAAGTAATTCAAGCTCAATACTAAATCATGTAAATCATAGTAATCCATCTCCAGTAAAGTCTCGTGTATTGGATAGGTATTATAGCAATCAATCTCTTGTAAAGCATCAATCAATAAATTTACTTGATAGATATTTTGATTTTAAATTATTCAAGTCTCGAAGAGGCCCGAAAGACAATCAGGGGTGTTCAGAAACTATTGTTTTTCCTCACCCCACACGTGCTAGTAAAGCGTTTTGCATTTCATAGCTATTATACTAATCAATGAAATACAGAAAATATGTAGAAAAGACCAACACCTAGACAAAACACATAGAAACTAAATTGTGAAATGCAGGGATCATATTACTCATACCTTTCTCCATCCACTCAAAAATTTTAACCTCAAGCACTGTTATGCAATATGAAATACAAGAATCCATCTGGTCTATATCTCTTATTGTCAATGTTGTGTCACTTATGGCTGCAGAACTTTTCTGAATTATCCCAGCTATACTACTACTTCATCAAGTTATGGAATTTCGCTGGCTAGTTCAACAAAATTACACAATTGAGAAACCAACAGAGTATGATGGGAAAATACCTTGGGAGGCGTATCAGACACAGTTTAAAATAATTAACAAGGTGAATGCATGGAGTACACAACAAGCTGTTCATCTCGTTTTATATTTTAATAGGACCAGCTTTAACAACATTAATCAATCTTCCAACGGAGAGCCACAACAACTATAAGGCATTACTAGCTGCTTTATGAAATAGGTTTGTAATATCACATAAGAAAGACGTTTCTAAGGAACGTTTAGAATAGGGAGGAAAGCCAAAGCCTTAGCCAAACTTGCTAAAGATGTGAAAACACTTGCCAATTACCTTATTCATATGAAATTATAGATTTATTAGTATGTAATCAATTCATAGGTACTGTAGTGGGTGGAGATATGCAAATTAGGCTAAAGTGAAGTAGGTGTACATCTTTAAAAAGCCTTCCAGCTGACAATGAAACTTGAATTAATTGAAGTTGCAGAATAAAACTTAAGCAATTATCCAGGAAATATGGGTTTGTTAGATCTATAAATATAGAAACACCAATTGATGGAATTCTGAAGAACTTAATGGTGTAATTAGACAAATATCTTTTCATAATGCAAGAAGTAAATCACTGGACTGTAATTCTTTGAACTGCAACTTGAAACACATTTTGCCAGCAACTGTAGACAAAGGCCTGTGGGAAGTAAATCCCCACACAAAGGAAGACAGAAAATGGGTATTGTTATGACTGTAAAAAACATGCACATTACAACTAATACTATGGTGAGTTAACAAAATATAATACACCAAGAAAATGACGCATTGAAGATGAGAGACAGAGTCCACAAATTTCCCAGAAACAACACAGAGTTAACCAGACATAAGAAAACAAGAGTGTAATGTTCTTATGGGGCGCTGTTCAGCTGCTAATCCACCCCAGTTGAGTTAAGGAGTTCATTATTTTAAGAAACCAGTTTGCAAGTCAGTGGATTCATCTTGGGGAAGTCTTGCAACATGTTGATCAGCACTGGTACAACATCAATCATTACTAGACCTAATCTGACAATGAAAGTTGGGAAACTACCTAAAGAGATGAAGTAAGAAGATTGATTGATGCAAATAGCAACTGGTCATAAAGTTCCACAAAGAGGAAGGCCCGGCATGGCCAGGTGGTTAAGGCACTCGACTCGCAATCTGAGGGTCGCGGGTTCGAATCCCTGTCACACCAGCCGTGGGGGCGTTATAATGTGACGGTCAATCCCACTATTCGTTGGTAAAAGAGTAGCCCAAGAGTTGGTGATGACTAGCTGCCTTCCCTCTAGTCTTACACTGCTAAATTAGGGACGGCTAGCGCAGATAGCCCTCGTGTAGCTTTGCGCGAAATTCAAAAACAAACCACAAAGAGGAAAGATAGAAATCACCCTCACTATGGAAAACTTCAATATTCCTTTTGGGTACTTGACATATAGAAGTATTATTTAATGGAATAAACTTCAATGTCAAAAAGTATGTGAAGTTATGCTCACTTCAGATAGTTTTGCAGTCAGTGACAAATAAATCCTTATGCATTACACAACAATTATAACACCATAGGTTGAACTCTCAGTAACAAGAAGGATATTTATGATACCACCAAGAAGTGAAATGCTCATTGCAGGACTTATTAGGAACAATTTTAGATCTAGTGACTGAGACATTGTAAAACCAAACAATTTAGACTGTCACGAGAGATTAATGGTTGGAAGAACACTCACGAGTTTCAAGATTAAGGATGTCATTATTAGGAATATGAACTTGAACAAGTAGTACTACTGTGATATGAAGACATATCATGTTTTCCATCTGATTTAATTATGTCAAAGGTTTTAGATTATTTTGTTTATGTGGCTTGCATATAACGGTGGTAACACAAGTCGTTGAGATTACCTTGTTCTAGTTGATTTGTTTCTCTGCTCTCTGTAGTAGACAATGTACATTCTACCTGAGAGAACATTGCAGTAATCTATAGCATGCAGGTTGAAAGGATTAGCAGTATAAGTCCTTTTCTCGACAAGTCGAAGTTGCCTGAATGATACAGCGTCCCAAAACTGTGAGAGAACAAAGGTCACGAGGTGATGCTGTTGACTGGACAAATAAAGAAAATTTACCTGTTGAATTCATCCAGTTCTACGAGGAGAAGAATCGACTGTCATTCCAAAATTTAATAAGAAATTAGAGTCAACGTTACAAAATTCACATAATTTTAAAACATTTATTGAAGCCATAAACGCCTTCCACTTTAGCTTACTCCTTTGTCTTGCAAACCTTTTCGCCGTCAATACCGTTGCTAGATACATAAATATTAACGATCGGCACTTGTGTATTGTCGAGGATTTATTAAATTTTTTAAATTGTGTAAACATGAAACGTTGATTTTAATTATTAATTAAATTTTAGACAATACACAAGTGCCGATCATTCATACTTAACTGTCACTCCATCTGTACAAGTGTATACACTGTGCTTTCTGTTTGCTTTATGTAATATAGATTTTGTTCATTTATTCAACTTAATTATTTAAAACTTAAAGAAAAAAATCAAGATACCAACTACTGAACATTTTCCTTACTGCTTGACTGAATCTGCTGTTATAGTGGGATTACTTATCTTATGGGAAATTTGTTTTATCTGAAAATACCACACATCAATACCAAAAAATATCAGAAAAATGTGATATCTAGAGGTTATGACCTCCCCTATTTTGAATAACAATGAACAGTCACGTGGTTAGCACTAGTCATTTTGGGTAAATCTAATGTTTCCTTTGGATTCACACTGTTTTATTAGCTTTTTTAGGTGGCCAGTTGATGAGAAGACATCCTTTAGGAAGAAAATCAGTTACTCAATTCACAGGTCCCGTAGAAGGTGATCATCCTTGTCCAAGTAAGTACACACAGTGTGTTTTGTGTCTATTAATAAATAAAGATTGTTCATTTTGCTTTACACATTGTGTTCAATCTCATTATTTTTCTTAGTATAAAACACAGTCAATGTAGTTAAACCCAGACTACTTTGTGTTTCACCGTGTTCGATCCTCCAGTTATAAAGCAAATCTACCTAATACTCTTTAAGGAAATTAGTTAACTTGAGGATACCACAAATCCACTATAACCTTGTCTGAAACAAAGACAAGTAAATTGATAAACCGCAAATAATATTTTCAGTGGAAAGATTCTGTCTTTTTTTAAATAAAAGTGTATGCAGTTAACATATAAGATATGTTTTAGAAAAAAAACACTAGGTTTGAATTTTAAAGTCACTGAACACACTTTGCATTTTTATTTTGTTTGTTTATAATAATAAAAGAACACAATATCTATCAGAAGTATGATATCAGAGAAACTAGTTTCGACACATTCGTGCGTCCTCTCCAAACTGAAAAGGACGCACGAATGTATCGAAACTAGTTTATTTGATATCCGACTTCTGACAGTTTGTTCCGTTTACTTTTTGTTTGTGTTCTTAACTAGATCACAAGAATCCAGGAGTCTACCTGCTGCACTTAACAGCTATAAGATTGTTCTCCGTGTGCAAGGTAAAATATTTATGACGCAATATAAGTGTCCAAATAAACAGTATATAACTTCCGTGACTGCATGGACCCTGCTACGGAAAGTAATGATTCCTGTTGAACTTAATACATGCTTTTCCTGATTGAATAAATTACATTACTTATAAACACCTCATAATTTATATAATTAAATAACTTCATTCTTAGGTTTAAAAGAAATGAAAAAACGGTTTCATGTACACTTCTTAAAAAATATCAGTCTTCAAAGAATAGGTACAACCCCATGGAAAACATTGTTATTTCGACGTATTGTGGGGAATACCTTGAGATGACTGATTGTGGTTTCATATGCTTGCTTAGACCACTAAAAGTTATATAGCTAAGCATCGAAATTGCAAAATGGTGGGCTTTAGAAACGTTCTTCATTTGTGGCTTGAAACTCTAGGAGTTAATTATGCTATAGTTTATTATAAATAAAGAAATTCGCTTTTAGATTCGCTAACAATATGACTCCAGTTATTTTGTATATTTATACATATATTTTTGAATTTAAAAATGAATCATCAGAATTATGTATTTTACGTACATTGACATAAATATGTTATTCTGAAACCAAAAATAAATATTCTGCAAATTAAAAAAAATTGACAAATAATTACAGTTCTGACTTTTGTAGATTATCACAGTTTGAATTTTCTTTTTTGGCGGAGAGGGGGTGAGTTTGGAGCTACATAATGACAAACGCTAGTTTGCTCCAGACGAAGAAAAATTTTACCTTTCGAAAGTGCTCGAGGTTATAGGGTTTGAAGGTTAAAGTCTTTCATTGATTTTTTGAACTTATGTTTTCTTAACATCATGAATAAATCTGTTTCAAGCGAAAGTTTACAAATCGTTTTATACATAAAACAAAAACACCGTACAAGTTAATGTATGAACTCCAGATTTAAAATGGAATTACATTAGTACTATTAAAATATACAATTTGTTTCTCAATATTTCTTCTAACAGAGGGCGATAGTAGCCGCCTAGCAACATCTGTTATTTGCAATAATAAATTTAGCCTAGCCTGTACTCGTAGGTCAGATTCATAGGGTTGGATATGTTTGTAGAATAAGAAGTTAGCTCTTAGTATGGTAAGTTTATTTTATTTCATTATTTATAATAAAGATCATTGTTAGTTTACTGGTACCATTATTATTTTGAAAGTAATATGCAAGTTTATTAATATCAATTATTGTACTATACTGTTAGTACGGTCTACAAATATAAATTACAATTCATGTATTAAAAACATAGACATCACATTTTTAATATTGGGACTCTATGAGTAATTATGTACTATGTAGTAACTAACATGTTAAAAAACTACAGTAATATACACCTAAGTGTTACTTTGAGGCTAAATAACGTTATCACAGTGTCAGTGATTTCCACAGTATATATTTTATATAACCTGAATTTTCCACTTCCTTAGCAACCTAAATGTAGAATGTTGATAAATAAATTTTCTACCAACACTTAAACCGTCAAGAGAATAAAACAATAGGCTAACTATTATAAAGTGACTACATTTTCTAAACCAAAACTGGGGATGCTTGTATAAAAATTTTATACCTCAAACTGTCGTAATTTTATATGTAGATAGTACAGGAGAAGCTTTCTGTATTGGTGTTAGTTGTATTTATCTGACAAATGCATCTGTGTTATTGTTATAAAAAGATCATGAAAATGTTCTGTGACATATTCAAATTCTTAGCTGTGGAAACTGCATCATGTTATCATATGAGAGTACTATATTTAAACTAATAATAATAATGATAAAACTGTCTGAATGTTCATTCCTAATGTGTTTCTTCCTTACATTTCATGATAAATATAAGAAATGAAATGGAATTTGGGGGCAGTTGTTTTATAAGTTTGGGACACTTTTGAGGAAGTTTTTTTTTTCTGAAGACAACATTCCTCATTAAAGGACTGCTCCTGAAAATTGTGGATGTATGGTCACCCTAAACTGTTAGTAAGTTAAATAGATTATTTAAAATGTGATATTCCTCAATCCTCTTAGTCAGTTGAATCTTTTGGAATTTACTTATTCTACTGATTTTAGTGTTGTAAATGTGTAGGCTTACCGCTGTTCCATTGGGGGACACAATTTGAAACTAAATAGAAAGTGTTTATTTTACTAATGGATTATATAGAAATATCAAACTCACATATAGATTATTTATTTTTCCAGCTGCAATTACTATAACTTTTAACTTGTATATGTGGTTTGCTAATATACACAGATTTTTGATTATGTTAGTAAGTGTACCTTACCTTTTAAAACAGAGTTAACAAAATTGTTGAACAGTAAATGTATAAGTACTGTAAAGAAGGCATAAATATAATTACTTTATAATTTGTATATGTTTTTAGGCTTACTTCATACAAAATATTGTTATTACACATACAAAATGCATAGATTTTATGAAGTTGTATGCACCGTGAAGGCAGACTATGACATTTGGAATAAATCAAGTTACGTAAGTTAAAGCATTAGTAACTGGTGCATTTGTGTTAACTTTATGCCATGGCTGTATAGTCATACAGTTTTTGGATTAATCTTTCTCACATATTGTAAACCACAGCTCAATGAACATTCTTTGAAGTGTGAACTTTGATTAAGTATCAGAACATTTTTAAAGAGAAGTAATATAAGTTTTCCATAATATGTTTTTGACAGTAACTTGTTGATTTAAACCTATAAGTTTTTAGTATAATTGTATTTGTATTTGATACTTTCAGTTGGGCACTATAGCATTTCAAACTGTGGAATATAGTATGCCATGGTAAACGTATACTTTTATTATCATTGTCATCTTCAAGGATATATAATGAATGTATGTTATCATAATTTAGATCACATGTTTAATATAAATGGAAACCCACTCAGTAGAAAGACTGAAGAAAAGGATCTTTACATAATGGTAGATGTGTAATATGCAGGCATACCATATTTATTTTATGTGATGTAGTATTATTTTTTTTCTATGTTATTAACTATTTATTTTGCACTCTGTTATGGTGGCTATGCATGATTCAGGATGTCTAATATTATCTTGTTTTAGTCATCTCAGCCATCTGTTCTTTTGTTAGATTATGTCCCCTGCCTGCAAAAATATTTCAGTGTGCATCTTGAGCCTGGGTTGAACTAGTTACAACAGAAATGTTTTTTGCTGGCTAAAGTATAATGTTACTGAATCTGATAGTTGAACAATGCTGTCAAGGAACAGAGGTCACATGGTGACAAACAAAGCAAGTTGATGTTTGAAATACAGGTGTTTTCTTTGTATCAGATATTTCCCAGAGAGGAGACCTTTTTGGGATTATTCAGCATTTAGTGTTGAGGTAATCTGTCTTGTGAGAAGGAAGACTGCAAGACTAACTGTTACATAACTTGGAGTGAGAACTGTCTGTCATTGCATGTGGGTAGGCATTTTGAGTTATTCTTTTGTGAATAAAGATTTTTGTTTGTTTCACCTAACTAAAATTTATCCAGCCTGTTCACTTTCACATAAAACAAACACTGAGCTCAAATACTTTTAATCATAAGAAGCCTCATAATTTTTTCTGGTCAGATTCTGCTATTAGTCCAGATAATTCTACATGATACCTGTCAGGAAATCAGTTTTTATACCACAGATAGTTACTTGGGCAATCAAAGGAATGTTCTGTTGCTAGTTTAGAATGTACTTATAGACATACTGGTTATAAGTCAATAGAGATAATTATTTCTATACATACTACTAGTTAGGCCCCACTAGAAATATTACTATTTAGGTTTTACCACATATTTGTTTTACCAAAATTCCTGGTGGTAAAGTTTCATTTGTTTTTAGCCAGAATAAAAGATATGTTTCACTGTGTACAGTTTTGGCCTCTATCCAATAAAGGATATTGATTTGTTGGAAAGGGTTCAGAGGAAAGATACGAAGATGAATCTGGAGATTGAAGGGTTATTGTATAGGGGGATAGACTAAGTTCTCTTTAACTTATTTTCTTTGGAATAAAGAAGGGTAAATGGTGATCTTATTGAAGTTAATCTGGTGTATCTGTAGGATAAGGTTTCAAATTTCTTTGTGCTGAATTCTGAAAACAAAAGGTTACCATCAGCAGTAGTGAGGGATGGCACCTTATAAGAATTTAAGAAGGGAATTGACAATTTCATGAAAAATACAGAGAGGATTTAATTTTTACTTTCTCTTGGGTGGTGGTTGTAAAAGGACAGCCTTAAAGGACTAGATTGGTCCATGCCTTTCTGTATTTTATGTCTGCTAAAATTAGTATCTTTTTTGTTAATAATAAAATTTTAGTATTGTATGTTATGTTTTTTTTTTCTTCCAGCTAGACTTACTTAGATGTTCTTTGGTGTCTTTTCTGTTTGATGCCCACCAACAGATCATTTTTAAAATAACACCAGTAATCAAATAGAATAATTAATAATAAAACATCATACGATATTTATTTAGGGAATTCTGCGATATTAAACAATATTTTTTCTTAATAAATCTTCATCTTTGTGGCGATGAGTTCCGCATTGATACTTATTTCTTTGCTTTAAACTGTGCCACATACTTTCAGTATTTTGGGTACGGCTACATGTTTCAAAATCTACAAAATTTTCACTGTGATTTGCAGTTTTATGCCAGTAAAAATAACCTTCCAAATTCAGGATGTTGCTATATACTTTCCAAGGAAAAGATCATTTTTGTACTGTTGGTGGGCACCAAACAGAAAGGATCCACTTTTTGTTTACATTGTTAGTGTTAGGTGAAATGAAGTTTCAGTAGATATGACAACAAATTAAACTTTTATTTGAGAAGAACTACTAGAGTGAAATTTAATGGTTTTTAAAGGACCTGGTTAACAGGTGTAAAACAGTTAATGACGAGTAGTATGGACAACCTGCATAGAAAACTTGGGTGGGTGACAACTCCTGTAGACCTTCATCAGGAGTTCAGTATCATAGTAGTTAAAATACAGTTACATTACTTATAAATACAATGCTTGTTTTTTTCTCACCTAATTAATGGTTGATTATTTCTGTATTGGAAATTTTACAGTACTTGAAAATATTAAAGAAAGCAGTTTACCACAATTTTAGAATTTTTATTACAAAATTAATTTCGTTGATAATAATAAAAGTATAAAATTAATGTACATTATTAAAAAGGAAAGAAGGACAGTTTAATCATTAATGAAGAGATTTAGAAAAAATGCCATAAAATAAGGGCCTATTGTTTTTTAATTTCTAGCGAGCATCTGTTTTATAATATTTTTCATTTTGTTGACTTATTACTTGCCCCCCAGTGGCACAGCGGTATGTCTGCGGACCTACAACGCTAGAATCCGAGTTTCGATACCCGTGGTGGGAAGAGAATAGATAGCCCATTGTGTAGCTTTGTGCTTAATTACAAACAAACAAAGACTTATTGCTTGAATACATTGGACATATGCTGCATTAAATAAACTTTTTTATAAGAGACTCAATCGTAATGAAACTTTGTTAGGAAGTTCCCTTTATGATTTTGAAAAATCGTGCGAAGTTTCATCCAAATCGGACTTAAACTGTGGGAGAAGTTTTGCGGACGGACTGACACTAGCCTCTTATATACATATATAGATTAAACAAAATATAAAAGTTCTTTGGTTTTGTCAATAGATGGCGATAGCTTTATCTTTTAAAGTAAACCGAAACATTTTCGTTGCCCTCTGCGAGCATAGAAATGTTTTTAACCGTCATTACAGTAATTCACTCTCACAAACCTTTTATTTCAGCTCTATTGGATTCAGAGTTAATGAGATACGAGAATATGTTGGCATATTTAAAAAAATTATATTACGTATGCTAATTATCTTATTTGTTTTTGGGAATAGTTTTTATTATGTTAAGAAATAATAGAATGTTATTTGCACTATGACCCTTAGTTTCAGTCATCACGGTAAAATTGCTACAGCCCCGATATTCTGCTTAACTACTTATAAGGTGAGCTTCTGTATTAGGCTAACAAAAGTGTTCATAAATATTTTAATCGTCACAATCTTTGCTAATACAGTAGTTTTTCAGTATGTTCGTATGATAGTTTTACTGATCTATGCAGAAGCAAGTCTGGCATGGCTTGGTGATTAGGGTGCTTGACTCGCAATCTGCGGGTTCGAATTCCCGTCTCACCTTTCAGCCGTGGGAACGTTATAATGTTTGTAAAAGAGTAGCCCAAGAGTTGGCGGTGGGTGGTGTTGACTAGCTTCCTTCCCTTTAGTCTATCACTGCTAAATTAAGGACGGCTAGCGCAGATAGTCATCGTGTAGCTTTGCGCGAAATTCCAACCAAACCGTCCTGGAGCACTATATAGAAATTAAGTTTTGTTAGCCGTCTTTTGCCTGAAGGTGGCGTAATGCATACAATCTCACAAAACTGATAGTATTGTAGAAAGCATTTATATGAATAGTAATTTAATTTTATAATGTGTGTGATATGTAGTATATAATATTACATGAATGTTTCCTAAGAGCAGTTTTTATTAGTGCAGAAACATATTGAACTATAGAAAACATATCATCATCGTATTATAATTATTATTTAATTTTAACTTAGTACATTTGAGATACTTTTTAATTTATTACAATGCTTATCGGTGGTTGTGTATATAATATTTAGATTAGAATTTCTATCAATGATAGGTGTTTCAATAAATTTAATTCTCTCAATAAATCGTTTTGATGAGTACGATTATTTCTGATTCTGTACACAAAAAACGGGGGAAAAAGACGTTTTATGCAAGAACGGGGAACACGAACTCCTGTTTGGCGGCATTACAATCAACAGAGACCTGTTTTCTATATGCTAATGCACAAAGAAAACAGTTCTCCCTTTTAACTGACATACACATAAAGTTCAAGCAACTGTCCTGTCCAACCTCTGAAGCGAACTGAATTGTAGGGTTGATTGAATTGACATGTATCTTAAAATCCATTAACGTGTCGTTGCCATGTCGCTACACAAGACACATGTTATTATCATACCTTAACCACATAATGGATTTAATCAAAACGGATTTCAAAGTTCGGGCTTCAAAATCAAACATAAACAATAGAAAGTAGAAGTGGTAGAGGGGCCTGCTAAATTCATTTCTTTCCTTCTAGCAGTCCCCCGGTGGGACAGCAGTAAGTCTTCGAATTTACAACGCTAAAATCAGGGGTTCGATTCCCCCTCGGTGGACACAGCAGATAGCTTAATGTGGCTTTACTGTAAAGCATTATTTACCTTTAACAGTATTAGAATATTTCATAATGAGCGAGGTGTAGTGTATTATTTAACTTTAACGGTATTAGAATATTTCATAATAAGCGAGGTGTAAAGCAGTATTTAACTTTAATAGTATTATAATATTTCATAATAGGCAACGTGTAAAGCATTATTTAACTTTAACAGTATTAGAACGTTTCATAACGAGCGAGGCTTAGAGCATTATTTAACTTCAATAATGATTAGACGCCTTTGTAATGAGCAGGATGTTGAGCGTTATTTGTTTTTTGATTTCTTATTCTGTCTCAAAGTTATTTGACAAGAAAAAGCATTCAACCGTGGAATTATAACTGGAAACAGTTGTAAAATTAATCATCTCTGTCTTCGAATTTTATATTATGTTATATATACAATCAGACCAATGCACTACATAGATTAATACGTATTATATATATTTTGATAGCTTTAAAATAATGTGAGCAGTGATGCACGATTGATTCCTGACCCCATTCCTTTGTTCTTCCATAGAACATTGGAACTCAGAACTATGGCCCCTCCCTTTTTTACACAATGTGTCTTAACTCCTAGGTGAGAACAGATTACGTTCACTTGCGAAACGAAGTCGAACTCGCTGTTCTCGCGTCATTTTTATGACCAGGCCGCTCTGCCACCTGTTGGAAACTTCCGAGGCGGTTCTCTTAAGTCAGAAGCAGAACTTCGTTGAAAAAGAATAGAAATCTACCGTTTTTACACATGATGTGAAAAAAATTCTACGTACTTTCATGTGATCACTAAAAACATATATCTGTTAATTACCAGACGTTGTCACGTCGCTACATAAACTTGGTTATTAACTAAAAGTCCATGGTATATCATGCACAAGAATGAACTTTTATAATGGCTGATTGTCGGAAAGAATAGTCTGATTCAATTTTGTATCATTCACGACTGTTGTCAGTACTAAAAGCAAATATTGCTTAGATCTTCCATTTCTGGAAAGTCTCTCAAAATGTGTATATTATACTTAACCTCGTCTGTGGTATCATGGCTGTGAGGATGAACACGATTGACAAGGGATAAAGTAGTTAGCACGAGCCCTGAAGCACCTTTGTCATCAAGTGAAGTTCAGTATGCTAACTAAGCTTGATGTAGGAAATATATAAATTTTTCTTTCAATTTGTGAATAGATCATGCTGAGGAAGATTGTAATTGTGCACCTTACATATACACAGTATTTTAGGAGTAATTGCGTGTAATTTGCTGGTAAACGGATGGGCCCTGTGGTAAAGCTCTGTACTTTTAAGCTGGCAAGTCGGGTTCGAATCCGTGCGATACAGCAAAATATTGTCCACACTTGATGTTGTAGTAGGTGGTTTATAAGAGTGACAGTCAATTACGTAAGGTTGATGGTGAGTGGTATAAGGTCATTAGTTCGAAATTAGGGGCAGATACAAAAAAAACCTAGTAGATTTGTCACATACGCGGATATATATCTACGTGCATTTTTAATCAGCGTTGTAGGATAAACAAAGTATAGCTTTACTTATATGGGAAGTACTAGACTTCTGCTTTTTAGGTATTAAAAATATTCCAACGCTTTTCCTTAGAATAATGTCCAAGATAGAGGAGAACAGCTTGTACAAGTAGCGTGTAAAGGAGGCACAGAATTATACTTGACTAAAAAGGCGAGATTATTGGGTAATTACTGATTTTCTGTGGTTTTAATGATCACACATAAAAAAGTGTGCTTCATCAGTAATTAATCATACAAACTTCTAGTTTTTCATTTATTTATTGATACTCTCCTGGTTTCATCTTTTTATTCATCGATCTGAAAGAACATTTTTCTTTTTCTCCAACAGTATTAGGAATTTATCTTGTAGTCAAATGTATCCCGAGAAAAGGTTTTTTAGAAGATAGATCACATGCAGTTGGCCAAGTTTTTGAACCTATTGTTTAGTATAACCTGAACCAACTGTGTATATATATATATATATATATGTGCATTTAATAACTGTTACTCGTACAACCAGTAAAGAAATAGTGTGCGAGTTTGTGTGTGTGTGTTTATACCATCTACAAAATAACAGCTATTGCCGGTATATATGAATATATATATGTATGTATGTATATAAGGTGTTTTAATTATTGTGTTGTATGTACATGTATATAATTTACACAAAACATATAAAGTAAAGGAAGTCCTCACTTTTGTTAAAAATGATATGTATATCTAAGCACCGGAAATTACTACAGCTTTTTAGCTCATGCGCATGTAGAGAGGGCGAACGTGCTTTCACCTGTACTTTGACTAGCATGTACCTAGTTGTAACAGACCACCGTTTTCCTCGTTTGACATATGTGCCGATAGTGGTGCGACCTGTATGTGTATTAATGTCAGAGCGTATACTCTTTCTTGTCCTCTAAGCTAATACCCACGATCTAGTCTTATATGCAAAGTGAAAATTTAGTTATAACGCTGGTTCGGTATGTTGGACTGTTGGTTTGACTTTTATCATAGGCTTGGTTCCTCAATTTTTTTCATCAACTCAGCTAGAAAAACAGACACGACTAAACGGACCGTAAGTTTTATCTTGATTTTAATGCTCATACACAATATGTTAATTAATAGCTCTTATAAAATTCATACTAGATACATGAATATCACATAACAACCGTTTTACTCA
This sequence comes from Limulus polyphemus, assembly GCF_000517525.1. NCBI lineage: Eukaryota > Metazoa > Arthropoda > Merostomata > Xiphosura > Limulidae > Limulus > Limulus polyphemus. Next base: position 231,912 of record NW_013667020.1, read on the forward strand.
CATGTGGTAAATAAATAAAGTTTTATATTCTAGTTTTGGTTTAGCGTTATTCAGTGGTATACGTTGAAAAAAACTTAACGTACTTTTAAAATAGTAATAATGTTAAATTGTTTTAATTTGTTTTTCTTCTGAGAGTTCATCATTATTCTTCATCGTTGAAATGACTACCTGTCATGAAGCGTCATCATTGTACTTTGTTATTGAATTAAAAATTATCTCTTGTGAGATTTCGTTATTGTACTACATTATTGAAGTGTTTCAGAGATTATATGTTGTGAGACTCAAGTACTTTCATATTGAACTTATCCATTTCAATGATTATTTAACAACAAAATGTTTCAATTATTAATGGAATAGTTAAAGAATACTCTCCTTTGGTTTGTTAATTAAATCTCTACCTTTTTCCTACGATTATTTAATGGATTTGGAGTTTAAACATAAACTTACATGGGTGTTGAACCTGAAAGTGAAGATGAGGAAGAATATGTTCTGTTTCTTTATATTTTGTTTTTCTTCGAGCATAAAGCTGACAGATCATCGTTATTATTCTCCAGAGTTTTTCATTCAAATGTAGTACTATATACTGAGACTCCCATAATGCTTGTACCGTTCAGTTGATGCGCGTCCTATTACATGCTTGAAAAACAAAGCGATTTTCCGAGTTCAACATATTGTTACGGACTTAGCAAATCCTTTAGGAAGAACGTTTTGTTATCACTTCGGTTAAAGAATTGTTTCTCGGTGCTCATGCATGGTTATGATAAGTTTTTGAGTAAAGAAAACCTTGTTGTGAACAGTGACATAATACAGTCTCTGAATAAACAAAATTAACGGTGTATGTTATCTTCTGACTGTCAAGGTATGTTTTACAGCCTGTCAATGTTCAGTTGTGTTTATTACTCTTATAATAATTTTTAACTCGTGGAGTGATATCAAGTCTTTCATAATATAGTGAAACAAATCACCCATTTGTTTCTTTCATTATGCACTTACTTCATAATGTGAACTACTTTAGAGTATAAAGCATAAACATATTTACCTAGAACTTAATAAATATGTGTTCATTTTTGAAAGATATAAAAAAAAGAGTTTGCGTTAAACTACAAACTGTCATTTGTACAACGAGCATTTTCCATACCCATCCTTTGGAGCAGTTGGAAATTCAAATCATGTGTATTGTTTGTGAAAAGTGAGGTTTTCCTACACGTGTGTACAAGCAGTTAGTTACTTTCCTTCAGCATTAACACTGTTCGCCGAGTATGAATTCCGTCGATTTGAATTCCATGGTTCTGTAATAGTTCTCTTTAAAAACAAAACTTAAAAACTTTTGTTGTTGCGGGTAAATTGTGAGAGTTAACCTTGTGCTAGTTTATTTATTGTGCTCATTTTGATTATCAAATGTCGTAATAAAGTGCTCAACTATTGAAATTTTATCCGTTCATCTTAAATGTGGTTCAAATACTTGTAGTAACTTGGATAATCTTTAGAAAATAGGCGGTAGATGTGACTAAGATGCGAACCGCACATTGTATTAAACTGTGTCTAAATAAGCGTCTTCTAGGGGGTGATTCTCTTCTGCGCCTTCAACAATTAAGAAATATTTATAGAAGGTGATATCTACAACACAGTCAATATACTTTCAGGCGATTAAAACTGTCAGAAGTCAGGCTTCACTGCTTCTGAATTCGAGTAGAGAACTGCAGAACTATAGCTGTTAGGTTGTATCTAGTCTCGTAAAAACACAGTTTGTGTCGATTTCAGTCATCAGTAAGTCTGCTTTTATTTTCCTGTTTTATAGGGGAAATTCAGTGCTTCAGAAAAAGACTATACACATTTTTCTTTTGTATATATCCGCATTTCACCCTGGTGGACCAACGGTAAGTTTACGGACTTACAACTCTTCATGTCTGCATATATCTACATATAAAGTCATACACGCACAGTTAAAGAAAGATGAAGCAATATCTACTTAACACTAAATTTTTATCAATTAAATTCTCATTAAAAGAAGCTGTATCATTTCCCGTCTTCTACTTTGATTTAAACATCGCCATGATGTACATACAAATAATATATATATACATACATATATATAAATATATATGAAGCAAAGTTTCCTTATGTTTTATTGTTTTAAAGTACTAAAACGACAACAAATAGTTGAACTTTGGAAACTTGTTTTTAGTTTTAATTTCTTAGTGCCGTCCTAAGTACATATCCAGCTATTAGTGTAAAAGGAATCAATTATAGTTAATAACCATACAAATATTTAACTTTTATTTGCATCTTGTTGCACAGATAAGAAACACTATAGATAGCATATCAGGTAAAACCTGCAGAACTCGGTTTAAGGGCGTCGACTTAACTGCTGATGTGACAAATCAAGTGTCACAGCGGGATATGTAACCCATAGGACAGAGACTTTTTATGATACTTCAGACTAAGTATTTAAGTATTTGATATATTTCTTATTAGGGCTGCAGAAACGTTGCGCACAATATGAATGCGCCGAAAATTTTAGTCAGTATAGTCGAAGAGTTCCCTCAAAAACCGAATGTAATTTCTATAAAAACAACATTCCGAATTCAAAAAGATGCCAGGTATTGCCAAATAGGGTTACCTACTAGCTATCGGGATGACCATTTTCAATTTTACAATATATATCACCTTTGTTAATACACCATTGCTTTTTGGAAAAAAACAGAAGAAAAAAGAGTCAAATAAACACAACACTATTATAGCACGATGACATCGTGTTTGTTGTTACAACTACTGTTCTTTTGTACAGAAACTTTTAGATACAACAGACTTGGTTTACAAAGCTCCAGCATCCGTACATTGAACCCCAAACAGTGAACTATCCTCATGTTTCTGCTGCTTTATTAGCAGTTTTTACACAGAAAAGGCACTGGTACCCAAGTAAAGCACACCATTTTCTCAACAGATAGGGGAAGCGTCTCGGGAAACCACAAAGGTGTGGGTTCATGTGAAAATGATGAAACATCTGTCTGCATCTATAAGCTGAATGTATATGTAAGTTTTTTCTGTATAGTAATGATAAAAAAAATCAAAGGCTCACGGATACAACTTCCTGAGTTGATTTAAACTACTTTCAACTTGGAGTGTGGCTACCGTGTGGTGTTTGCAACCAGTAGGGGAGAGATTTGAAAGGGCAGCAACAGTTAAGTGACTGTTTGACACGTTACTACGAATTTACTGTAGGTCAAAGGATACATACGGGATCTACCATTCGTTAAAACGGGGATACTACTTGGGATATTTGGCAGCACGAAATATTTTCATGGTGCATATGCCATACAGTTATAACACAGGCAGCCCGTACAGTATTTTATCAGGATAATGAATTAGCACAAAATGTGTCTTAGCTTTAGTTTGGGGCAAATATTTTAGGCTTAAGAGCTCAAAAATAATTATGAGTAAAATGCAGTATTTAAACGAAACAAATCAATCCCATATTTATCTCTATAAAGAGTTTAAGATTTCAACAATTAACACGCATTCATCAAATGTTATCACTTATTGATAATAGTTATACCTAAAAGTTTTTATAATTATTGCCGTTGAAACTACTACTTCTATCATCTATCATGTTCATTCTAATAGCCATGATTGCGTACTATTGCCCAACACTGCAATTTCCATCGTAACATCTTCCTGCAAATGTCGAGGCTAGTCTTAGGCTACACATCTTGACAGACTTTCCACTGTACATGGGCTTCGTCTTAAACTGTCCCCCTGTGGCACAGCGGTATGTTTGCGGACTTATACTGCTAGAAACTGGGTTTCGATACCCGTGGTGAGCAGAGCACAGATAGCCCTTTGTGTAGCTTTTTGCTTAATAACAAACAACAATCGTCTTAAACTACCTTTCAAGAGACCAAAGGCATAAAAGTTTATTACAACTACAGAGATTGCTGCAATTTAAGTTGTTATAGTTCTTTGTTGTTGTTTTTTTTGGCGTTTTTATTATGAAAACAACCGTTAATTTCGGTGTGTAACTGTAAGTTTGTAAACTGTTGGCTTGTGAGACTTTGCCAGATTTAAAGTATTGTTTATTATTACTGTTACCAATAGATATGCGCAAGTTTATTGCAGTTCCTTTTTTTGAGTTGGAAGATTCTCCTTCGTAACCTTAACCTTAATATGGCGGGTGAGATCGTTACCCTAGATTATACTAACTTCAAATCTCCTTTGTACTATTAAACTCGCTTATTGTTCCCGATCAGAAATATTGTTAACTTTGACAAGAAGACGGCAAAAATGTACAAGAGATGACTATCGCATTATTTCTACATGAACTATCGTTCATAAGCTAACACTTGTTACTCATCACCTCATTCGAGGCGGTTTAACTCGTTACTGCATTGCTGTTTTCTTTAGCATGTTCCTACAATTACCAGACTTTTGCAGTAGTTTTATGATTCTCTGTTGTTCCTGAAAAATACCTATGTATGATTTTGCTATATTTATATATTTAAGCTTATCATTTTTGTTCTGAATATAAGACATTAGTAGAGAGTATTTCAGCCATACATAAGAACATGAAAAGGGTATCACCGATCGTTTTGGAAATGGGTACTTTCCGATACATTACGACTCGTTAAGTTAAGCTTTATATATAGTGCAACATGTAAAATAGAAAATATAATAATGGTTAAAGCCCCGCAGTGGCACAGCGGTATGTCTGCGGACTTACAACGCTAGAAACCGGGTTTCGATACCCATGGGGGCAGAGTACAGATAGCCCATTGTGTTTCTTTGTGCTTAACTTCAAACAAACAAATAATGATGAATAGCTCACTAAATTAAACTAATTTTACTAGTCAACAAGAAAACAATGTTTCGGGCAATAGCCCTTCATCGGGTTTCCAGTGAGACTAACTAATAGTTAGGGTGATAGAACAAATAGCATGTGGCTCCAAGGCTCGAGAACAAGTTAAGCTATAAAAACGCTAAGGGAAGTAACAGCATCGAGTAATATTGTTCAAAGAGATACAACAATAAAAGGTGTGGGAATTTAACACAAGGAGTGGAGAAGGACAGTGAAAAGAAATCAAACAAACAAATGAATATAAAAGTAACAATTGTGGGTGACTAAAATGATCAGGCTAGGGAGGAAAAGGAGTGCATGCATTGAACAAAAATGTGGAGCAAATACATTTACAGTGTAAGGGAAAGTGTAAGGCGGGGAAATGAAGATAAAGTTAGAGGAAAGAGAACTCTTCATTCATTCCAAAGGAATTGATAGTGCCTAATTTAAAAATCATACGTCTTTCCAGGCGTTCTCTTTACGTTAAAGTGGATGGAGCAAATATGAGTCCAAGTTTGGAGAAGTCGAATATGCAATGTGTAGAGTTATTAAAGTGTCTACGTGTGGGTTTTGTTGTGTCATTATTTCTAATATAAGAGAGATGTTCACGTTAACGATCTCATACGCGGCGACCCGTTTAACCAATGTATAGCATGCCACATTTTTTACAGATCGCACAATATATCAGGCTTGTTGAAATGCACGTGAATGACTGATGTATTTGGAATTTTCCATTAGGGCCAGATATGGATGTTGTGGTGTTAACATAGTTGCAGGTGGCGCATTTCTTTTTCTGACAACAGGCTGTACCCGGGTTCACACTAAGGGCAGATTTGTGGATGACACTATGGATTAAAATGTTTTTAATATTCTTATCATGTCTACAACCGATTAGTGTGCGTTCTTTAAATTTTTTTGGAAGTTATGGGTTCGTCAGTGAGGATATTGAAGTTTTGTTTGATGATCTGGGCAACTTTAGAGGTATTAGGTTGGTGAGTGATACTCGGGAGTTTGTAGATTTGGGTTTAGGTTTTAAGGTGTATTTTCGGGCTACAGAATCGGCGCATTAGGTGGTTCTTTCTATTAAAGGCTTAAGGTAGGAGCGACTGGTAAAGAAATCTTTCATATCTTCAGATTTTGACTCCTAATCTATTTGTTCACCGCAGAGTCTGCGCAATCTTAGGACTTGAAAGTGACTGAAATGTATGACGTGGATGGGAAGAGTCGTAGGGCATCAATGAGTTTGTAACGTACTGATGTCGATAAATGACAGTTTACAATGGAAATGAGAATGTCTAAAAGTATAAGCTCTAGAAGGATACTATCCATGTGAAGGTAAGCGCGAGATGGAAAGAGAAAACGAATTGTGAAAGAATATCAATGTCGCACAAGGTTGTGCTGGCCGCATCAAGAATGACATCAGTATAACGTTTGTAAAGAGTAGGAAATGTTCTTTGGAGAAAATCTTATTCTTTATGTAACCAACAAACAATGAAACATAAGAAAGACCCATTTTTCTACCCATAGCAACACCTTTTGTAAAATCTGTTCAGGGTTCGGCAATACCTAAGAGGACATGCGCGCGTGTTTTATAACATCGTTGTGAGGAATCGATGTGTAGAGTGTTTGTAATGTCCATGGTAAATATATAATGTTCACTACCAGAGAATTGGAAGTTGTTGAAAGTTCGGAGTGCATGTGTCGTGTCTAGGAACAGACGAGACGATGGGCTTAAGGACGTCATCAAGGAAAGACGAAATTAATTAAGTGGCGCAGTTACAGGCGAAAATAATTGAGCGACCAGGGTTCCCTGGTTTATGAATTTTAGGGAGGAGTTGAAATTCCAGGGTTTGTAAAAGATTAGTAGCATCCGATGGCAAGTTACCTGTGCGAATGAAATCGTTAATGGTAGTTTTAATATTTAGGTTAAACGATTTAGTCGGGTCGCTAGTTAAGGGACAGTAAAAATACTTTTGAGTTATATGGCATTATAGATAAACAAATAGGGACGAGTACCTTGTTAAGGCGAAGGTTCAGTATACACACAATGAATCATCCTTATAGACCCTTGTACGTTTTTACTTTCTTGTATTAATTTGCCCTAAAGGTTATGGGTGAAAGAAATTTAATCGAGTTTTTGCCATTCATCTTTATAACATATAATCTCAAAAATCAAAGCACATATAAGACCAATGATTATTATTTGATATTTGATAAGGATGCGTGTGATGGCATTCACTCTTCGAGAGCTTGTGTATCAAAATAAAATTTATGTTGTGTATACTTAAGAGAAAAGTATCAGGTTTATGTTATTTACTTGAATTTCTTATTTTGAAATGTTTATATAATTCAGTTGTTCGTGTTGTTTAAAAGTGAGAAACAAACTTGTTTATGTACTATTCCTCTGTAATATCTATCTTCTTCATCGAGATTCGGTCCATGTTTTGGACCATGAAGGGTCAGGTTCAGTGTTATATGCTTTTTTTTTCAATTTACTCGCAAAGACACACTAGGTCTATCTGCGCATAGCAGTCCTTAACTTTGAACTGGCCTCCAGTGGTTCAGCAGTAAGCTTAGCTCTAAAAACTGGATTTCGATACCCGTGGTTGGCACAACACAGGTAGCCCATTGAGTAGCTGTGTGTGTTAATAACAAACAAACCAAAATTTTGAACTGATAGACTAGAGGGAAGGCAGCTAGTCAACGGCACCTACCGCCAACTGTTGGGCTACTTTTGTCTGGTCGAATATTCATTTTCACTCTTATATTGCGCCCATGACCCCGAAGTGCGGAAAGAGTTTTTGCAGAAACGTGTCACGAACTATGACTATAAACTATAAACTCTAGAGTACGCCTGTCCCCAAAGACATGCAAATAAAATCACTGTGTACCGTACCACAATGCAAATTGGTATTGTGCTTTGTTCACGTGTTTGATCTGTTATATGTTGTACATCACAAATAGCCTAACGGCGGCACAGCGGTATGTCTGCGGACTTATAACGCCAGAATCCGGGTTTCGATACCCGTGGTGGGCAGAGCACAGATGTGTAGCTTTGTGCTTAATTGCAAAAAAAAAAAACAACAACAAAAAACATCACAAATAATTGTTTCAGGTAAAGATGCCCACACTCATACATGTTACGTTTTCTTGTTAGTGAGTCTACAATTGAGAATACGAAGTATATGTTTATTTCACATCTGGTTTGGAGGATATTAATAGTTTCAACTCAGCAAGAAACAATTGCATTCAGTTCTTCTAAACTTCATGATCAAGTTAACCGTTTATTTCATTGCAAGTCTCTCCGCTATTAGCTATATAAAGAAGCGTAGCTCGGGTACTATATTTCAGTTTTATTGCTGTTTTCTGCTAAGTATACCATTGTAGATGAAAGATGATTTGTTTCGACTTATTCTCTTTATAAACTTGGAGCAAGTCGGTGCCTTTTTTTCGGCTTATTGTGTGATCTATAAATAGAAAGAGAAAAGGAAGCAAAAATAAAATTACGAGCTCGGATTATGTAACTTTTGTGTGTGTGTGTGTGTTAGTAATTGTATATGTGCAACCATAAAAACGAAAAGTACTGTGTTTTATAACCAGCATGTATCCTCGTGCAGTTTCGATTGTAATATTTCCTACCGTTATAAGTCGCTATATATATATTAAGCTATGAGCATGCGTCTGCTCAAAATGCCTCGAAAAGTAATCTATAGATTTTTGTATTGTTATTTTATTTAGCGCATCGTAAAATTTCATTATGTGAACGAACTTTTATCGTGATCATAGGAGATTTTACCAATGTTTCAGTGTAAAGTTCTGTCTAACAAAATAATCGTTCTCCATGCAAAACGAATCGGTGTTTAGATTATTACTTATTTAACTGTCTGTTGTGTCTTCTAAACATATATGAGGACAAGATAGATTTTTGATTCCTTGCGATTAAACAAACTTATGTTCCAGCTTACTCTTGTCCTTTGACTAGGAATATTCAATTCAGATTTGGATTACATCCATATTTATTGGTACTTACGTTTCTAACCTATGTAATTCGGCCCGGCATGGCCAGGTGGATAAGGCGCTCGACTCACAATCTGAGGGTCGCGGGTTCGAATCCGCATACCACCAAACATGCTCGACCTTTTCAGCCGTGGGGGCG
>NW_013667020.1:241102-242755 GCF_000517525.1 Limulus polyphemus
GTAATTCTTGCGATCGTCACTGCGAAGTCTTCAACAAACTCAGATTATAAGACGTCTTTCTGCGAAGTCCATTTGACATGGTTTGTCATTTTTCGTGAACACTTTTTCTTTTACAGTTTGGCTTTGTAGTGCCTGAATGCATAATTTGTTTTATAGATTTCAACAAAGTTACGCATGTTTAACTCTTATTATTATGCCAGTTATTTCAGCTAGTTGAAAGTTCACATTTATAAATAGGGTTGTACGGAACTTAGTTGAGTATTTATAAATGATTTAGAATGATACTAACATAATAACAATTTCACCTTAATTAACCAGTTTTCAAGTGCTAGAATCCTATAGGGCTGTAGCAATTAATTTAAAGATGAGTGAATAAAGACAAATGTATTCCTTAAGCGGAAATCAACTTAAACGACTGTCGCTAATTACTGAGAATAACAAGTTTACATTATTTCAGCAATCTATCATAACCAGTTTGTTTTAGCACACATACCAGGTTGCAGATATAGCACGGTATTTTGAACATCTTCAATGTGCTTGGCAAAATCCCATTTCAACTCAAAATCGTATAATTAATAATTAATCTTGTTGAATGAAACCATACCTAATTTCACAGTTGAATGTTCAAATGTGCATAAAGACAAAAAAAAATAATTTGTTGTATGCATATCCTTTATTCTAGTCAAACTTCTTTTAAGCATGATGTTGACTGGGCGATTTGTGGTCTAAGGAACGTAACATTGTGTGAAGCGTTGAATTAAAGGTTTGTTAATCAAGCGGTAAAATTAGAGAGACTAAAACACCAACTGAATTTTCATGTAGTGGGTAAGTTTTATCATACCGAACAACACATGATGCAAAGAATCGGGTCAGTGTTAACAGAGACAAAACATAAGCAAAAGCAGGGTGGCAGTATTATAATTACTTTTTGATTTTCTACATCATTAACACTAAGTGATAATGATTTAACTGGATTAGTGAACTTCTAGGATATCAATAGCTCCTGACATAGCTGTAATAGCGAAATATTGAGCTAATAAAGTTACATTCTGGAGATATAGGTCGTGATTTTATTTAGAAATGTCTCATTACAAACTCCAGGTTGCGTTAAACAAAGTTAAAAATAATAATGCATAATATCTTAATTTCAAGGCTGATGTATTGTTTTCTATGTAATGTATTTGCGACAATTAACCCACCTTGAAGGTTGACCTGTCTCACTTCTCCTCTAATCTTAGAACAAATTAAACCTAACTTTGAGATAAAATTAACTTGATATATATGTTTTTTTAAATAAAACTCTATGGTTTTATGATAACACCTCATAAAGTGTATTTCATCGAAGATTCAGGCCTTTATGATTTCAAATAGATAATTTTCTCGCAAAATGGTTTTGCCTATTACGTCATTCTTAAAATTCTTTATAATTACGAATATATATGTTAGTGTTAAAGAAACGCCTGTCGAATATGTTCATAATATATAGACCTATTTATTAAATGTTCTTTTTTATTGATTTTTACCCACAGTTTTAACTATATATATAACTTGGTGAATCGGATCCATTTAGGGTAGGCCTAATGTATACCACTTGCTCAACTTTGGTTAGAAGTCCAGAGAAGAAAACCTTGGTGTTTTTTTTTTTTTTTTTTT
>NW_013667020.1:243793-250506 GCF_000517525.1 Limulus polyphemus
CCCCCCCCCTCGCCCGCCCATGGCCTCTGGTGTCCATGGGCTGGTCTAAAATGCAAGACACTGAGTCGCAGCACCACAACCGAGGCCATACGAGAGAACAGAACAGGTGGGGGTAGGACCGTATTGGTGGCCCGCGGTGTCTTTGGCCCCGCCGAAGTGGTTCTCGTACAGAAACGTTCGAGAACCACTGGTCTATCTTACAGCAAGCTTATGTTACAAACACTTGAATGGTTAAATATTTTCCAGCAACTGAATGTCCCACATGTGCTGCTTTGTTGATATAGAGATAAGCGATCGCTCTGTTTTGTATATTTGATATCAGTCAACATAGTGCTAATTACAAAAACAATAGATTTTTAACTTTCAACCAACCATACATTGCTAACTTATCAACAAATAATTCATAAATTGGATACATATTAGATGTTCATCGGTTCTTTAGGAAAAAATTATCAATTCGAATAAATAATGAAAATGATAAGTTACACAAGAAAGCATAAACTTTTGAATTTAAAAACACTTAGGAGGAAGTTATAAACTATTTGTAGTCTGACTGCGACCCTTGTGTGTAAGTATACAAGGGAAAAGGAGCAGTAAACTTATAAAACTGGTTTGTAAGGAAATAAAGTTAAAGCCTAATACCTTGTGAATGTTCGTACAAAACAGGAAAAAAATTCAAGCGAGAGAAAAGCTTTGCGATAATGGATTCGTTGCGTGCCAGTTGTAGCTTTAACTTGACATTTTCACATAAATTCTTTGGACAGGGGTTATACAGACTTACGATCTATGTACATTTTCCCCTTAAGTATATACAAAAGTCAAGTAATGAAAGTTAAAAATGCTAATCTAGTATTTACAGAACGTCCACTTATTTGAGAGTGGACGAATCGTTATTTTCTTGACCAAAGGTAATACTGTCCTTTAGCAGGTCATCCGTTTTTCACTACAAAAAAAAAATGTTGTATTTTGTTATGTCTCTTTCTTCATTCAGTGCTTGTTACTATTCGCTCTGTATTAATATTGCGAGAACGTAATTGTGATGAAATATGTCATGTGGACAGAGGGTGAACAGGTAAAGAATAGGTATTTCTCGTTGTGTTCCTCGGGAGATATCGTTTGTTGTTAACAGTAGTCTTCGTTTACAGTTTTCAGCATGATTTTGTGTGTGTGTATGCGTATGAAAGTACGTTCAAGTTATACCGAAATTTCAATGTGAAAGAAAAGCTTCTTTTTATTAAAGTTAATAACCTGTGAACAAATCCTGTAACTGTGGAAATGTATTTAAATTTTTAAATAACTTACGAATAAAGCGTTTTCAATTATGATAATAGTCAGTGTACTTATTGACTTTTCAGGTTTTTTTTTTAGTAAAATGTTATATTAGAGATTCTTATCGTTACACATGTAGTAAAGTTTGTGGTAGGTCATAACATTATCTCTATGTTATGATCACATAAAAGTTAGTATTCATTGTAAGCGATTATACTGCAGTCAGTATGTGCACATCTGGTTCTGTGTCGTATAGGCTATGGTCACTGTATTCTCGTTCATTTTGCTGAACTCTAAAGAAGCAAGTTGTTCACGTGCTTGGTAACACACTCGGCTTGTTACAAGAGTAATGTGAGGATCATGTCAAAGAATAAAATGGAGATCAAGTTGAACAAGTTTTTTAGTGCTGTCCTGAAACGGAACATCCCCTGTTAAGGCTAATAAGAAGAGTTGAATCACCTGTGTGGTCGTATAAAGTGTTTCATGAAGGGTGAGCAGCGTGACAAAGGCGTCATGAACTTCTAAGCTTTGAAAATGCTCTCACTGGTATAAGCTGAACTTTTCAACATAAAAGGTTTAAACTAAACTTAATGCCCCAACTCCTGTTGGTTCTGGTTTTGATGATAAAACTATGCTGGATGGTCTGAAAGTATCAATCAGGCGAGCCTATATGAACACCAAGGATACAAGAGTTACGTTTATAAGAATCATCCTTGCTTGGCGGGTGTTCCTTTATAATTATTTGTTGTACTTCTGCTGTCAGAACAATTCTTGCAAGTGTTATTTCATGATGATCAGTCGTCTTTCTCTATTCTGCGCTATATTTGCATTTTTTTATTTTTTTTTATGGAGATCCATATTACTTCTGTATTCTGCACCATGCTTGCAAGTATTATTTTATAATGATTCGTCGTAATTATGTATCCTGCAACATTTTTGCAAGTGTTCTGTTGTGATGATCCGTCTTAATGATGTTTCCTGCAACATCCATTATAATGTGTTTGGAATATTATAATTATAAACTCTTCTTGAAAATCCCTAAGGGACTAGATTAAGAATGTAGTGCTTAAATAACGTAATCGGCCTAATACTAATGTCTTATGACAAGTACGACTTGTAATCATTTTGCGCCGACTTGTAAAAAGTGTTTACACTATAACATCCTTGCGAGTATTCTGTTATGATGATCCGTCGTTCTACTGGACAGATGCGTTCGCTGTGTAAATATCATCTCATTATTGTTATAAGATGAATAATATATTACGTACGTGCTAAATAAATTGTACCACTGGGTTTTTGGAAGTTGGCCTAATAAATTACTGACTTCAAATTGTTAATCCTTTGATTTACATATATATATATATATATATTATATTCACAATTTATGCATTAGGTAATATTTCCTACTAACGTGGTAAATTTTGGTCCAACATCTTATAATCATTAATTAAAAATTAATTGTTAGGTGTTCTTGTTCTTTCCCACACACATCACAAGTATATATTAGTTAATCAGGGCCAAACGCCACTCAGTGGTCAGCGTGCCGGACTTTTAAGCTGAGGTTCCATGGTTCGCGTCTCGTTACTACCACAAAAACACGCAATCTGATATTTGAGACCATAGGTACGTTATAAGAGTGACAGTCAACTCACACTGTTTAGTCTGAAAAAAGTAGCCCACGAGTTGGCGGTGGATGGTGTTCACTAGCTGCCTTCCCTCTAGTCTGTCATTTCAAAATTGGAGATGGCTATCGCAGACACAAAATACTTAATAAGAGTAATCACGGAAATAATATTGGCCGTGTACGTCTGTTTGACATTGGGTTAGTGGGAGGATTAATCTAATTACCCTTAGTTTTATTGTACGTTTCTAAAGCTAACGCACTTAATCTAAGAAGTGTGATTAATTTCTGGCCCATCCTTTTAACTTATGTCTTCCAGTAATTTTTTGTATGCAGTCAACAACAAGTTTCTTCCGTTAAAGTTTCAACTCTTTTTAACTTAAATCAGTGAGCGTGACGAGTTGGCGCCTTTTCCTAAGGTACACGTTTTGCCCAATGTAAGTCTCTGGAGGAAGCTTGCCCCAAAAACATATTTATTCACTTATTCAGTGTACTTCATTGGTCACCAGTGTTCACATGGTTGTTTTTAGCATACAGTAGAAAATAATAATAGTTTCCTGTCAGAGTAAGGTATGCTACTTAGAGCGAAATTCAAAAATCAACCTGACCATCATTACAGTTCTTAAATATACTTTTCTAACGTTTCTACATATAAAGGTTGGGATGAAGTTTAAATACATTGACGTTAAATATCAACCAAGAAAAAACAAACAAACTAGTATACGTTCTAGAAAAAACAACAACAAGAACGCTGGTGACGCAAGTTACCAAGGGTATGAATAAGCAATACTATTTGGTCAAGTTTAGTCGAGGGACTTTTAATATATATAAAACATTTACGTTAGGATTAAGACTGAACTCGTCATTTTAATTAATTTACTAAGAGAAAAATAGTTTCAACATTAATAAAATAAAACTTAATATGCTGCGTTTGTAGTTTTGATCACAGTTCCTTGGATTTAATCAATGGTTGTTTACTTGCATATTTCGAATACCATTTGATTGTTTTAACGATTATTAATAATGGTCGCAAAGAAACAAACTGTAAGGGGCGTGAACCCGTGTACCACATTATTGTTCCAATATTTAGTAGATTTTTGGAAAAAGTCTCCTGTTTCAGTAGGTCACGCCAGATTTCAGTATTACCCCTACAGATTACAGAATTAAAGTTAAGTTTTCTCAAATCATGTCACACCGCGACCTTGGTCTCATTTTCTCAAGTTTTTTGAGAATTGTCTTTACTTATAATTTCAAGCTGGATCGTAACCCGTTTGTACTTTTTCATAAACATGTTGACCATTATGAAATACTTATTTAACAAATTATATAATTCTTATAATAAATTCAGCTGAAAAGTAATATGTTAGTAAAATGAAGATATTTATTTCTTCTGTGAAAGATCCGTAGTATAGACTTGTCTATAGAAGTTGATATGATTTATTCTTGCAGAAAAATTATCGCGCTAAGATGGCAGCCACTGATAGTGGACAAGTAAGATTTAGTGGTCACACGTTGGATAAGGTGAACAAGGCAAAGTTGCACCTTGAGAATTATTATTCCAACTTCTTGTCACAACAAATGGAAAGGAGAAACAGGTAAGACAAGTTTAACTTCACCTGTTTAGTGGATTTTTTTTTGTCCTTCTCCTTAACGTGAATTGTTTAAGGTATTGAAGTAGAATGGTGGGAATACACACACACACACTGAAGCAAATATTGGAAACCTGAATGTTAAAAAAAGAAAAAAAAAGAACAAGATATGTGTTTTACGCTGTTGAGTTGCTTGTTTTATTGTAAGGTTTGGGTGTTTACGGAAACTCCCTTCATCAGGGTTTTCTCCCCATGATAGTACCCAGTATTTGCATGTGGTATTCTTTATGTTTAAACTTTTTTATATATTTTGTCCAACCCTTTATTTGCAGTATGGAGAAATAGGCAATAGAGTGGCTATGATAAAACATATTAATTTATATGGTTAAACATATTAATTATCGTAAGCTGGTTTATCGAGACTTAGTTGTTGAGAGAAATTCTGCTTTTGATAAGAAGAAACAAGTACCAGTACCTGTCAGAATATTTCTTCCATGGCAAGTGTACTTGTTTTGTTTTTTAAAGGGGGTGTAGTATTCTCAGAGTTTAGTTGAGGAAAATCATCGAATATTTAAAGTGTTGTTTCACAATATGTGTGTGTGCTTCCTTGCCAGAGATATTGATATATAATAAATAGAATAGGTATAACTATATATATATTTAACTAAGCAAAACTTTCGTTCACAGAGTTTTATAGAGAGGTTAGTGGCTACTTTTTACAAATTTTATGTAAACATGAAAAGTAATCATGAAAATTATTGTTTAAGGCTATGTAACATGAACCAGAAATGTGATAACAGCTTTTATAAGTACATTTTTATCGTAAAAGATGTTACCGACGCCGTGCAATATCCTCAAGTTCTTGGAAGTACTAAAGAAATAAGAACCTTATGACTGATTCTCCTTGTAATTGGTTCCGTACCAGTTACAACGGGAATAGCGTGATATGCAGACCCACCCATACAACGTTTCGTAATCATCAAGCTCTCCCTTTTCGGGTGAAAAGTGGGATATCCTGGTACTTTGATCACTTTTATACTACACACACATAAACTCAACACGTTAATACTGTTAAATATGCCAGTGAAGTATTCTTCTGAATATTTCATTACATCACTGAAACAATTTTCATTATCAGTGTACGTGTTTTTTTTGTTTTGTTATTTAGTGAATTGGCTCTACTTCTGAGTTCCCCTTTTGTTTCTTTACGGATATTCCCCTCATTGTTTAATATCTTTCAGCCCATTTCAATTAGAAATGATGACTCCGCCGTTTCAGTTAGTTGTTACAGTGTACAACATATTAAAGTTTACACTGCATGACTATGGACTATTTGAAAATTGACAGATTACTGTGGTGTTATATTTTCTAGGATAATACAAAAAATACAGAACAAATATTTTTCATATGACAGCTTGTATCAAACAAAAACGTAACTTCGACATTTTCATCTTGAATGAATAGTAAGATGTATGTGTAAAAAAAAAAAATAATAATAATAGTCTTATTTTCCTTACCAAAACTTCTTTGGATAGTTCCCTTATCGGCCCGGCATGGCCAGGTGGTTAGGGCGCTCGACTCGCAATCTGCTCGCCCCTTTTTGCCGTGGGGGCGTTATAATATGACGGTCAATAAGACTAGAGGGAAGGCAGCTAGTCATCACCACCCACCGCCAACTCTTGGGCTACTCTTTACCAACGAATAGTGGGAACACTGCTAAATTAGGGACGGCTAGCGCAGATAGCCCTCGTGTAGCTTTGCGCGAAATTCAAAACAAACAAAGCATGTTCTCCTAGGCCTGCAGGGTAGATTTGACAACGTTTCGTTATACCTGATAGTGTAAAGTTTTGCTCTATTCATGGTATGAATCTAAGCCTTTCATGTTACCCGATTATTTGGAAACGAAAACAAACTTAAACCTATTGGTGTGCCAGTTCTATTAATATAACCACGCAACACATAGTAAAGCAGTTTTAAAATACTTATAGACAACTTCGGTCGACAGAACAAATAGGAAACACACTAATGATAGAAATAATTATATCAATCAGTGAGCCTTTTGGTGTCTGACGTCAGGAATTCCCGGTTATACTACCTTTTGGTGTCTGACGTCAGGAATTCTGAGCTTATAGCAACACGTGGTCGTTTTGTATATTCGAGCATGTGTGAAGAGTACGTTTTTGTTACTATTTGTAAATAGTGTTAATTACATATTTTTTAAACGATGCATTAAT
>NW_013667020.1:251482-282575 GCF_000517525.1 Limulus polyphemus
TACACTGCTAAATTAGGGACGGCCAGCGCAGATAGCCCTCGTTTAGCTTTGCGCTAATTTCCAAACAAGCGAAATCTTAGAAGATAAACGCAATTATACGTATCAACAAATAAACAAACTAGTTCCCTTATCATCGACCAAACTGGATTAACGAGAACTGATACAGCTCAAAACTTAATGTATTCAGTAGTCATAGTTTGGGATTTGTTATTTCATATAAGCAGATATTTCTTATATTACAAACTAAGTCAAAATAATTGCTCTGACGAATACTTATATATATATATATTCATTACTTTCCTGTCCAAATTGTGTGGAGTTAATATTAAGCTTCGTTCTCAACATTACTCCTGTAAGTTTTTGTTTTGATTTTTTTGTTTAGAGTGGTGCAAGCCGAGATAATAATTTAAGTTACAAGTTTTACCTTGATTACTTGTAATCGAAGGTTATTCGTCTACTGGACTTTGCGAATTTCTGACATTGTTCGGTGCGTAGAATTGTAAGCAAACCTGAATAACCAGAAGCTTATTTTAACTTGCTTGGAGTGGAGTCTTTTCAGACAGGTAAACCTGTAATCCAAGTAAATTAAACTGAGGGTGAAACACTCGAATATAATTATCTGAGAAAAACTACATTTTTACAACAACAAATAGGAGAAACCAATTCATGTGCCCTATCCGCTTTTAGGTAATTGGTTACCATAAATATAGAAAAAACTAGTATTTGAGCTGTTAATTGGTAACACGATATCCATGTAAACCAAATGGCGTGGACGAAAATATGATAATCAAGTCCAGCGTAAATCAATTTATGAACCTGGATAACTTCAAGATCAGAGAAACAATAAATATACCAAAAAAAGGAGTCAACTATAAGTATCTAATTTATTACAATATAAATTGAATAATTTATTAATATTTCATAATCATTCAGATTTTTAATATAATAAATTAGTTAGAGTATTTTTTGATGTATATTCTCGGTCATTCACTTGAAAAGACTGATTTCAGCGGTGTTTAACCGTCATGGAGCGTTAATGTATGTGGTATCAGCATGCTGAGGTTTATTGCCTATTGTTACTTGGAGCGGATTCAGTTCTCGTTATATTCTCTAAAAATCTTGAATGGTGCAATTCAAAACTGGATTGTTCTGCTCCGTTGGCTTCCTGATGGTGTGATGACCTTTTCCGGGACTCAAACAATGCTTATAAAAGTAGGACTGTGCTGAACGAGAATTTTTTAATTTTCCAAATAAATAAAGTATTATGGAGTAACTTAAGTTATGATCAAAGAAATATATATATAAATGCCACCTGTAAGCAGAGATGGCTATATAGATATGCTTTGTAAGAAAAAGGAAAAATAATATTACAAATTTACGTAACGTGGTTAAAAGTGGGCTTATACAAAAATGCATCAAATACAGAGAGTTGAGTACATTATATTAAAGCCATTTTGGAATTTCACCACATCGATACAGGCCTTGTCATTCCTCCAGTGGGTCAGTGGTAAGTTTACTGTCTTATAACACCAAAGTCCGTGGCTTAATCCCTTGCAGTGAATAGAGTGCAGATAGTCCATAATGTAGCTTTGCACTAGAAAACTACAGTAGAGATCCAGGTCACCATGTAGGATCTTGCTTTATCTAACGATTATGCATCTTGACAACAGCCATGCAGTATAATTTCCGTTATAAAAGGCTCTGTCATAAAGTTATCATGTCCAAAACACACTCCT
The DNA here is from genome assembly GCF_000517525.1 of Limulus polyphemus. Taxonomy (NCBI): domain Eukaryota; kingdom Metazoa; phylum Arthropoda; class Merostomata; order Xiphosura; family Limulidae; genus Limulus; species Limulus polyphemus. The sequence continues at coordinate 253,219 of NW_013667020.1, forward strand.
TCTCCCTGATGCTTTCTATAATCAATATTGTAGAAAAGGATGACTGTTTCAACAGTTTCATTGCACATAAGTCTGTAGGCCCTGCATCTAGCACTTGATTAGTATGTCTTCATGTAGAATAGCATAATTGAGGTAGTGATTGTTGAATGGGAGGTATGACTGGAAGCCTTAACTTGATGAACCTGTACTGTGTTGGACTCGTTTTCAGCTTGAGATCCTTCTTGATTATGTTGTGTATTGTTGTCTGTAACACGTGGATAACATTTGCCACTGACCTTTGTGTTTATGGATTTTTACCTTTTACATGACATTGCACTTTTGCATACTACCATTGATAGAACTTGTTCCAAGACTTTTCTGGATATCCTGATGCTCCAAGTTGTTCCATATTCCTTTGTTTTCCAATGTCATTAAGCACAAGGGAAATCCCTGATCTGAATACAATCCTATGATTTGAGTGTATGTATATGTTGCAATGAAAAAGTCTATTGTATACCCTTCCCAAAAGTGATAAATTTTATAGTGTCAGAGCCCTGCCAAAATTTGCCAGACAAGTGACATCACCATTAAAGTAAAGCTCTCATAAAACTTATTTTCCACTTTTGTGAATCCATTCTAAGTAAAGAAAGTATATGCAGCACTAATTATTTGAGATTACTTACATTAGCAACAAAATGAATATGCATATTACTGAGAGAAAACACTCAACTCAACTTCCTTAAACAGCAAAATTAAAAAGCAACAGCAACAGAAATATTGTTCTGAATGTTCTGGTTTATCCTCCCCCCCTCCCAATTCAACGAAGTTGTTTCTTTACCTTTTGACAGCAACAATAGTCTGCTTGTGCACACAGTATTAAGGGGGATCATAAACAGCCAGAGTATTTTCTGGCAACACTGCACTCCTGTACATAATGCCAAACAGTGTAAATGTAGTTCTGATATATACCATTCCATGTGATTCTATATTAGATGAGGCTGTCATGTGACTTGATGTTTGAATATTTAAAAACATTTTAACATAATGTACTCAATTCACTGTATGTCTATTAATTATATTTTTGATATTTGTAGAAAATGGAACTACCAATAAAGTTATTTCCATTAGTTGTATATGTTTTTATCTTTCAATATTGATGTGTAGCCCATAACTTTTGAATAGAGGCCTTAACTAATAGGTGTTTTTTTACATAACTAGAATGTTAAGCTAGATAATATATGTAGTTCTGAAGACTTTCCTGACTAGTACCTGTGAGAAAGTGGCAATAGCTCAAACCATTCTTATTCATAAATTCAATTAGTTAGTCTGTAGCAGTGCTAAGTACCATAGGCCTAAGTATATTAAAATAAAACCATCAGTATACATCTTCATTTCAAGGATATCAGAAATGGTACAGAATAATTAGTGAGCACATTTCTACATAAGAAACTTGAACTGAGAGTATGAGTATAATAATCATGATAGAAATGTGACATTAGTCAATATGTAATAGTGTACACTACTGCCATAAAATAACCCTTTTATCTGAACTTAAAAATATATGACGTATAGACCTCATATTAGAAACTTTTTTCATAAAACTCCATGACTTTGGTGCTATTTTAAGAAAATCAAAAAATTAAATTTATAAAATAATATGTTCATTAGTGGAAATAACTAAGGAAACACATAAGTGATGAAAATACAGGAATCACAGACAATGAATAATAGCAACTAGATGTTGAATTAACAAAACATTATCACAGAAAATAGAAAAGCAAAGCAAATAAGCAATGCAATCCACTAGTAGAGCATTACTACTTGTTTTCATGCTGCTGTACACTTTATCAAAGTACAATTGTGAAATATTGTTCTGAATGTTCTGTATTATTCCCCCTAATTCAACCAAGTTGTTTCTTTACCTTTTGACAGCAAATTTGTGCAGTCCATGACATGGTTGTGAGTGTTTCACCAGCCTCTTTGCTATAAAGATAGTTTCACCACATTTACTGTATGCTTAGGATCATTATATTGCTGGAAAATGACCCCCTCCCCATGCTAAATTGTGTTCCTGAGGGAATGGCATGATGAATCACAATCTGCCTGTATGTGTCAGCAGTATAGGTATCATCAATTTTATTAATATTGCTGAAACCTTTGACTTAGATCCACCTTTAAATGTGTGCTGATCCCCTCCCATGTTTTAGTGTAAATTTTCTACATTGACTGTTATACCATTTATTTTCTCTGTCATCAAACAAACTGATGTTCATTATTGACCTAACATTAGAACTTGGTTCATCTTTAAAGAACAAATATTTCCAGCTTTGCTTATTCAATATTTGTGGTCTGATGCTCTTTTAAGCCTCAAAAGCAGTTTTTTGAGCAGCTGCATGTCCATTGAGACCTCTTCATGCTAATGTGTATCTTACTGCTGTCAAGGTTTTTACTATACTAAGAACAAATATTGCTATTACTTTTTTGTTCATAAATTGAATGTAGGTGTGAGCAATAATGTCATGGCACTTAAGGTGTGAAAAAAGTTCAGAGAATACCAGACTTCAATAAAAAATGAAACATATTCAACCTATAATTTTTTTATATATAAGGCTCTTTTTTCTACCTTCAGTTGAACCACATTAAAATAAACTTGAGACTTTCCAAATTACTTTCTTTAATTTTTTATTCTATTATAGTTTCCTGAATGGTAATCATACAACTTTTAAACTTCTCTTTCCCTTTCAACGCATTTGGATTATCCTTTTTGATTTGATTAAAAAAAAGCTCTTTACATTTCTTCAGTAGCATTGTTTTAGAGAGCTTTTCAAAAGTTTACAAGGTTTGTAATATGTTGGATCTACTTGTAATGTTGTATAATGTATAAAAAATAATGCTACCATTGTTTGGTAGAAAGTTGAAGTGTTTCATACTCATGGAAAGTGGGAAATTGGACTAGATCTTCTTTATGAGGTCATCTTGGCAACATTTCAACATTTGTGTTAAGGTTGTTTTCAGCTATGCTTTAGTTATGAATAAAGTTCAAGGAATAGTAATTTATTTTTTAGACAAGAAAGGCTGGAAGAATCGATGAATGAAAATGGACTAACAGAGAAAGAGGTCAGTTAAATGAGATATTCTTTGTATTTCAGTATTTTTGGCAATTATACGAATATGTTTGTTTTTATTCTGCAGTGTTGAAGAAAACTACAAAGTGCTAAGTTCTCTTTTTTCTTCCTTTTGCTTGTTACTTTCAATATACAGTACACTAAAGTAAATCTAAATTACTTTTACTATTTTTTTTTTACAAAGTTTAATGAATGTTTTATGAAAGTGTGTCAAGAAAACCTACTATCAAGTTTTACAACTATTATTCATAATATATTAGGTAAATATTAAAAGCTGTTATTGTATTTTATTTTTCAAGCTAGATTATTTTAATCATTCAACTATTTTAAAACAAGAAATAACTTCTTGTTATTTTTTTACTGAAATTTTATCTGTTTGTTGTTGTTTTCTTTACAAATATTGACAAATTTTAGATTTTTCTTAATGGTAATTTATAAAAATTGGCAGAACCTCATTCATAGACTGGTTAGTGTAGTGTCATTACTTGAGAAAATGAATTATATGATCTGTTTATTTCTACATTATTTTTGTTTCAGAAAAATGAAAAGAGAATACAACATGCTATAAAGGAGTCAGAATTTCTGCGTCTGAGGAGATCCAGACTTGGAGTTGAAGATTTTGAACCTCTGAAGGTGATTGGTCGTGGTGCTTTTGGAGAGGTACGTCTTGTACAAAAGAAAGATACAGGTCATGTTTATGCAATGAAGATTTTGCGGAAAGAAGACATGTTGGAGAAAGAACAGGTAAGTTTGAAATACAGCTTTTCAGTAAACTTCAATTAAAAAACAACCCCACATTCTTAAAAAAGTCAGCTGATGTGTTAAGATTATTTTTAGCTTTATTCACTGTGCCCCTTTCCCTTTTCTTGTGATGGTTGTTAACTTCTCATTTTTTGGTGTATCAAAAAATGTTTGTGTTTTTTAAGTCTTCTCTTGTATTATTTTATCCCAAAAGAACCTGTCTATTTTTTCAGCTAGCTCTAACATTCATGCCTTTGCATTACTTTTGATTTGTAAATATAATATAAAATACCTTAAGATCACATTAGTTAAAAAATATTCTGGGATCTGCTGAATACTACATAGTTAAAATTGGTGTGTGTATATTATTATATCAGCCAAATTTCCATGTGTACACCTTTTTAAGTTCCAAACAAATCAGTGTTCATATGAAGTTCCACTGGGTTTTATTTTTCATTGCCCTAGTTAAACCAATAATCACTGAAACTGAAAAACTCAATTGGTTATGAAGTGCCTTCTTATAAAAACTTGATACACCTCATAGTAGGTTTTTGTTGTGGTAATATTTTTATTTAATCATAGAAACATTTGCTCTTTATGTTACATGCATGTGTAACAATCTATTTCAAGTATTTTTTCATAAAATAAAAATTGTTATATCATATTTAACAGAAAGTTGATGTGTGAGAAAGTCTTATCATTCAAGTATGTAAAGATATTATGACAAGTATATCTGCTTGAACGTTTTGTCAAATTTAATGTGATAAAACCAAACACTACCTTCAAAAGTTCTATCAAAAGAAATAGTTAAAGCTTATAGCAATTATACCTGTGTCTACAGTTAATTCTTATTATTTATCCACTTCATAATTAAACTAATAATTTATTCTGCAAAATTTAGTTTATTAAAGCTGTAATTTTTATTTCCAACAAAATAATTTATCTTTCAGAACATACCTATATTAATTGTACTTTGTCTGTTAGGTAGCTCATGTACGAGCTGAACGTGACATTTTGGTACAAGCAGACTATCAGTGGGTTGTGAAGATGTATTACAGCTTTCAAGATATGTATAATCTCTATCTCATAATGGAGTTTTTGCCTGGAGGTACTCTTTATTACAGTTACTTTGCATTTAAATGTCTATTGCTATTGGTAAATTAAAAAATGAATTTTAGTGTGAGTATCAAGTCATTTAATTTTCTTTTCAAATTTGTTTCTTATCTAAACATTGTGTAGAAAATTAGTAGTGTCTATATGAAATACTTTTCTCAAGTTGGTAAGGCTATCTCCATTAGTGAAAAGTTTATGGCAAATGCTATTCTGATATACCTGTTATTGTATGACTACTGTGTGTGTGTGGGAGGAATTCATTTGTAATAAGATTTTGGCATTATTATAAGTAGGTATTTTTACTAAATACAATTGTTAAGGATATTTAACTTTGTTCTATTGATTATTTGGTGAGCCATTGCAAGGTTTTCATTTGTATATCATTCAAATAAATTACCCTGTTGTGTTTGATAAGATAATCAAAATATTAGTGTCACTTTTGATGTATCTACTGTACTTTCAGGGGACATGATGACCTTACTGATGAAAAGAGACACATTATCAGAAGAATGTACTCAATTTTACATAGCAGAAACTGCAATAGCCATCGATTACATCCACAAATTAGGGTTTATTCATAGGGACATTAAGCCAGACAACTTATTGCTAGATGCTAAGGTATGATTTCTGTACTTGAATGCAAATTGCAGAAAACAACAAAATATAATCAAGTACGTGTTTTAGAATTAACTTTACAACTTGCTTGACTATTGCACCTAGATGTTTATTTAGTTGTTTTTATTTTGAAAATATAATGAAACTTTTTTAAAAATATATTTTTAATGTTAAATACATTTCACAGAAGAGCATTCATGTCTGAAGAATTTTCCAACTTAACTATAGTTACAGTGCATTCTAAACGATACTAGCAAAACTGTTGGCCTATTGCCCACATTTACAGGTTTCATCATCCCTACATCTTTGACTGTGTAAAGAATGATCATTAAACTGAAAAAGTGTAAAATATTAGTTTAACAAATTTGCATGAACTACTATTTTACACTTTTTTCAGTTTAATGATCATTGCCACTATAATGCAAGTTTAATTTCTTTAAACAAGTTATGAACAGTAATTAATAAGCCTACTTATTTACATGCTCTCATGAAAATCAATGCTAAGTTTGGGGTCTGCTTTTGGGGAATCCCCGTTAAAGTATTTTCGTGAAATATCTGGGTTCCCTTAGGCATTGGGTGAAAAGCTTTACCTTTATGCAAACCTGGGGGCTGAGATGATTCATTTGGCACCATTTAGAAGTTACGGAGCCCAGCAGTATAGGAGAAAGGGTTTAGAGGAAATCCCCAGGTTCCCCAAGGGTTGTGAAAAAGTTTACTTTCATGCAAACCCCAGGACTAAAATGAATCGTTTGGTACCATTTAGAAGTTGGCATGGCCAGAAGTTTATATTTTATATAGTAACATTATATTATAAGGTTGTGTGGATTTTAAAGGAAACTTGCAGAAGTATGGATTATTGATAGATTTGTTTTTTGGTTGCTTCAGGGTCATGTCAAGTTGTCAGACTTTGGATTGTGCACAGGTCTAAAGAAATCTCACAGAACTGAGTTTTATAGGAATCTCTCTGAAACCAGTCCTATCAATTTCAGTAAGTACCTAGGATATCTTCTGTTTTTTGTCTTTTATCTATTTACTGATAACCAATTTAATGACATGTTAACCTCGCTAGCAGATTGGTGTTTTTTTTTTATGTTTCGTTAATGGTGCTGGTTAACTAAAATTACTTTGTCAGGATTTGAGTAGATAGTACCACTTGAAGTAGAAAAAGTAGGGGTTTTGTGTAGAATGAAGCTGCCACAAATTTAGTAATTAAAGAAAACATTATACATTCCACATAAATTTGGTAAAAAAATAGAAATCCAAGTCAATACCCATCATGTATGTTTTGGAGCTCATGATCTGCTTTACCAGAATTTTAGTTTTAACTATAATTCTTTCAAGCAAACCCTGCTTTTAATATTAATCCCTTGGTGACCAGCAGATTCTATTCATTGTCTGCAGGCAAAATTTCACCATTGAATTAAAATGTTTATAGGAAATAAACTTGTATTGTTCTTCTACTCATTTTTTAAGTATGTTAAAGTTTAAATTTATTCAATAGAAATTTTTAATCATTTAAATTTATAAAAAGAAATGACAGATTAAAATTTTTTTTTTCAGCTAGTATGATCCGAACAAAACATTAATAATACTTGTGAATTTCCTAAATGTCTTTTTGAGCATAACAAGGCTCTCATATTCCCCTAGGTGTAAAGTTACGCCTAGTTACAAAATGGCCCCAATTTGAACCTAACTTAACTTTAATAAAAGTGTAGTTTTATTTGTTTAGCCAATTACTGTTTCTTAACCACATTTGTCATGATGTTGTGTAAATTGCCTATATTTCAACTTTAAGAAGTCATGGGCTAGTGATCTAAACACATAATGAAAGCTATTTTTTTTCTTTTTTTTATCAACCATATAAGCCAGTATTCCTTCTACTTCAACAGAGACTTGAGTAGAGATCAGAACAAAGTGATAAAAGCTTAGCTTTGTGATATGTTGCTAGAAGAAAATATGTTTGTGTACTTCCACTGTAATTAAAGTGCTTGAGTTTTTTAAAGCTTGCTTTATCATTTTATATGTCATTTGAATTATAATATTGCAATATGATAGGAAAATATATATTTTGTGGACTAAGAGTAAGTTGAGAATTGTCAGGCTTAGTTAGGTCATTTTGCAATTGACAGTGTCAAGCCTCGTTTTGCCAACAAGGCAACTGTTTGTGGACTGTGTTTACATAAAGTCTTATTGACTTAAGTAACTCCATGAAGAGGCAAAAAAAAATAACCCAAAAATTTTAGAAAAATATATATAAGAAAGTCAATATCAAACTGGTTTAAAACTAATGAAATATATCAAATGAAACATTCCGATTAACAGTTGAAAAAAAGTTGGCTTGCTTGTCATTTTGGTATAGTAAAAAAGCTATTTTTATTGTACATCAGTGATTTTAAGTACAATCTAAAATCTACTATTTCTGTTGGTTTCTGAGCAAAACAAAGACAAAACTTACAGTTTTATAAAATAAAAACTTTATAGGAAAGCTTTAAAAAATGTAAAAAGACATTAAAATCATTACTTGAAATATACAACAAAGGTAAGCATATTAAATTTTTTTCTTAAAAAAGTTCAGAAATAAATTTTTCAAATTTTCAAAGCTGATAATTCATGTAAATATCTCATATAAAAATAATAATTTATTTTCAGAAGCAACATAATCTGAAGAAAGTTCATTCAGACTTCAACCAATTTCATCCAGTAATTTTGTTTTGCAATGCAGTTAAAAAAACATACAACATATACTTTGAACCATTGCACCCAATTAGTTTACAATTGACTGGATATTAATATTAACTTCTAATCAGAGTAAGCTATGTACTTAGAGTGACACTACTAAAATTGATAAGTAGGGATTTGTAGCTTGAGAAAATAATGTAGACACTATTTCTAGCCTTGTTTGTTTACTTTTTTCAGAGCCCCTAGATGTAGGCTTGAAAACATAATCTTTGCATTTTGATTCAACTTGTTTTTGTACTTTTTCTGACATTCTCTATTCCCCCCATTTTAAATAAAAAAATGTGTACTAGTCTTATAAAGATTAGAATATATTGTTCTGACAAGGTACCTTACTTCCGCTCACATACATAGCTATTCTTGTTCAGTGCTGCCCTCTATTAACAACACCTTTTTTTTTTTGCATGCCACAAGCCTTTCACTTCTACACACCCTTCTGATTCTCGCAAACAAATTATTATGCAATAAACCTCTACCAATAGATGCACCCCCCACATATGGGACTCCTTCTATGCTATTTTCCCTAATTATCACTTCTCGTTTGCCAGTGCTCGTGTTCGGATGTTTCATTTAGTGCTCTCTTCGAATTTTCAATTTTTGTATCAATTATTTTTCAAGTTTCCTACTTATTTGTACCTCATTCAGTCATGGTATTATTTAATTTTTTACCCAGTTATGGAACTTAGTTATTTTTCCTTCTTTGCCAACACAGTTGTGTTTATTTTTCCTTTGCATTGTGAATTCTGAAGTACAAGTTACTACATCGAAGGTTGTACCTTCTACCAGCACATTTACTCAGGCTTCAGGTGGGGGGAACTCGACTCTAGAATTATCGACAATTATTCGTTGAGAGATTGATCGTTATTTGACCCAACTTTCTTCTCCTGATGTTGCTCAACTTTCTTCTGAACAAGCTGAACCTGTTCAGAATGATGAAGCATTTGACAGCCTTTTCCTCTGCCTGAATTTGCCAAGTTCCTACTGTGAGTTCCATTCAGCCTAATATGGCTTTTTTGGACATGTTCTGTTTTATCCTTCTCCCTGATTTGCTATAATCCTCTACATCCTTTGTTACATGATACTCCTTTATCTCAGTATTTTATGTTTCTCCCTTCTGATATTGGGATTCATGCTGAGTTTTTTTTGTATCTCAGCTACATGAGGGCGGTGGCATGCCTTGCCCTCTTTGGGCTTTGGATCAGTTTGCTTTAGCCTACTATCAGGCTGATTTTCTGTTTCTTGGTTCTCAGCAACTGGAATCGATTTGGGGGGCAGACCCTAATTGTCCTGTTCTTTAGTTCCAAACCTAATTTTTTCACCTTTGTCTTACCCTCACACCTATCTAACAATACTTGTCTACCATACCCCTCCTGTCTGAGATCTTGAGTGTTTTTTGGGGGATAAATGTAGCCTAACTACATCCTTGTTAGCATGTTTGTTGACTTTGACTCTTTCTTTACACACGTGGTTCCTCTGTTGTTGGGATCTTTTGGGGAGTGATGCAGTTTTTTCCCACATTCGTTTACCATCTCCTTATCTTAGGTACTTACGTCTGGCCCCTTTTTTACTTCGGTTGGGGTTTGAAGATCTTCCAGTGACTTTGGAATCCCGAGTGGAATCTGTGAGACAGTAATAGACTCTTTCCTCATTGGTTGATCATTTGTCTTGCATGGAGCCATGACCATCGTAATCCTTCCCAACCCTTACCTGTTTCTTCCTCTATGGAATTTTCTTCTGGTCATTTTATTCGATGCCATGTGTCACAGTATCAGTGACTACCTTGTGGGTTATGGTCCAGTGGGGGGCTTGTTTATCCTAATTTGGTCAACTATGGTGAGACTTCGCCAGGGATCTATGGGTCCTTCAGGTTTTATCTAAGGGACATGTCATCAGCTTCCTCTCCCCTCCTCCATTGTCTCAAATGCCCATTTTCTTTCCATTGCCTTGGGATCCTACCACATGTCAGCATCAGTTTGAGGCATTACAGGATCTTTTCTCTCAGAATGCCATTTAACCTGTGGTTCACCCTTCTCCAGGGTTTTATTCCAGACTGTTTGTTGTCTCCAAGAAAGCCAGAGACTGGCAGCCTGTGATTGATCTGTCCTGCCTCAATCCCTTCTTGGTCAGCATCAGTCTGAGGCATTACAGGATCTTTTCTCTCAGAATGCCATTTAACCTGTGGTTCACCCTTCTCCAGGGTTTTATTCCAGGCTGTTTGTTGTCCCCAAGAAAGCCAGAGACTGGCAGCCTGTGATTGATCTGTCCTGCCTCAATCCCTTCTTGGTGCTACCTCTTTTTACTATGGAGTCATTTCTCACCCTCTGGTAGGCTTTTTTTCCACGCTTACGGATAACCATGTCGATGTCTCGAATGCTTATTTCCATATTCCCATATTGCAGCAGTCGAGACACTACATTTGGTTTGTTCATCACGGAGTGGTTTATCAATTTCATGCTCAAACTTTTGGGCTTGTTACAGCACCGTATGTCTTGTGTCAGGTGGCCAAGGCTTTTGCTGGATTTATGCATACTCAAGGGTTGTGCTTCCACCTTTACTGTTACTGCTCCCTTTATTACTGTTTGCAAGGTCCTATCTCTTTTGGGGATGTGGTCCTCTATGTTGGTACTTATCTCAATGGGTCATGCTCATATGAGATCCCTTTAATGGACTCTTCATGACCAATGGAACCTTGCATGAGATCCTTTGGATATTCCTATTACCCCTCCTCCTTCCTTTGTAGACATTCTGCATTGGTGGTTGGACAAGGCTTACACTTTGGTGGAGGTTCCTCTTCCTCCCCTCATCCTGTTTTACATATTTTCATGGATGCTTTGCTTCAGGGCTGAGGGGTGTGGGTCCAGCAGCAAATCACTTCACGTCAATGGTCTGCAACAGAACGGTCTTACTATATCAATATCCTGGAGCTTCTTGCTGTCCGTCAGGCTTTGGATCATTTTCCCATCTTGCCTACTGTTGTCTGGTTATTATCTGTACAGACAATTTTACAGTAGTGATGTATAATAATCAGCAGGGAGGCAACCATTCTTGTTCCCTTTGTTGTTGAACATTGGATCTCCTTTTTTGGAGCCAACACACACAGTATTCATCTACTTGCATGTCATGTTCTGGGTGCTTTCAGCCTTGTCGCAGACAGTCTTTCCCGCTTGGACAAAGTTTATCTCATGGAGCGGTCTCTAGATCCTCAAGATTTTTAGTGGTTAAGTACTCAGGTCGATACTACACACCTGGATGCATTTGCCACTATCTTTAATACCAAGTTACCTCAGTTGTGGTTTTCAGTGCCTCATCCACTTACTCTTGCTGTAGATGTGTTCAGTCAGGATTGTACAGACAAATTCCTTTATGCGAATCCTCCTGTTCGACTCCTGCCCACTCCATGTCAAGTCTATCTGATTGCCCCTTACTGGCCGACCAAGCCATGGTTTTTGCAGCTGCTCCAAAGACAATCTGCTCCACTATTGCCTCTTCCCAGAACTCCATCCCTTCTATGGCAGCCTCAGTCCCAGGTAGTTCATCCTGCCATTCCTACTCTTCATATTCATGCCTGGTTTATATCCGGTCTTTTGGGAAGGAAATTTCGTTTATCATGGCAACTAGCTTCGTTGTTGACATGTTCCGTTCATCCTTCCTCCATGGAGGTTTATCAACGTTAAGTGGAATGTTTTCCACTGTTGGTCTTTGGATCATGGGTTCTCCCCTGTTCCTGTTATTTTGGATTTCCTCACTTTTGGTTGGAGTCTTTGGGTGGCATTATCCCACACTTTTTGCTTTTGTCAGTACCATAAAGTTTTTGCCTGCCATACCTTATCACTCTTGTTATGCTCCTTCCGGATTAGTCACCCTTCATGGCATGTAGCCCTACTGGATTGGGATGTCAGTGTTGTGCTTCACTGCCTTATTTTTACTTCCGTCTGAACCTTTGTTTTCCTGTTCCATGTTTCATTTATCCCTAAAGATGTATTTCCTCCTCCTTTTGGCCTGTGGACATCATCGGTTGGATATGTTTGCCATCGTCATTTCACGTACTATGTACTATTCCACTTATCTTCTCTTTTGCTCAATCAATCTTTCTTTCCTATCCAAGACTTTGGCAGCTTGGGAGAGTAATTCCTCCTTCTTGCCAATTTCCCTTCCTTCCTTTCATTTCCCACCTCTATTCCAGGTCTGATACAGATAGACTTCTATGTCCAGTTTGTGCTATTTGTCATTATATCACCGGCACAACTTCCTTCAATCATAACCGTTCCCACCTATTCATTCCTTGGCAATTATCCACTATTTGTGATATCCGTCCTTCCATCCTTACCAATTGGGTTTGGCTTTTAATTTGATTGGCTTATTTTTCCTTGTCTCCTTTTTCCCATCAATTATTCCGGGTGTCTTCCCATCAACTTAGGCACCTTACTTTTCCCTGGCATCTCATCTGTGTCTTCCTTTGGAAGAAATTCTTCAAGCAGGCATGTGGACCACTTCACATACTTTCATCTCTCATGATCTGCAATGTTTTGCTGTTTCTTCCTCATCATTAATTGGGTAAGTTTTATTTCTTTCATTATATATATATTTTTCAGGGGGCCTGTCCCATGTTTTGACCTGGATCCTGCTCTGTGGTGAGTGGTGCCTGTTCAGGCGTACTTCAATAACTTAGAATTGTACTCAAATCTGCACTGTAAGGCCATGTTGACTTCACTTTCAAAACTTCCATGGCCACTAAACGCACACTGTTCTTTACTATCATACATATTAGAGATGGGTTGTTCCACAAGATTCACCTCATAAATATGTACTGACCCATGGACTCTCATGAGTAAAGCAGAAGGGGATTGCTGCCCATCCCTGTCATTCCTTAGATTGGATAAATTGGTCACCCATTGCACTGTCTCCAGTGTGAATATTCCTCCAGACTCACCACCACATTTTTCTCTTCCAGTTTCTTCCAGTGGAGTAAGAGTCCTTACCACTTTCCAGTTCCAAGTCGCTGGGGTGGTGGACCATGGAGGTATCCTCCTGAATGAAAGATATACAATATAAACAATGACAACTCTATTGAGGGTGGTGGTGGTCTGCTGGTGAAGTTGTTGGAAATCCTCCTAAAAGATGCTTCATCTCTGTATGAGCTTCTCCAAGGGGATATTGTAGCTTTGGAATGAGCCATCATAAATATTGGGATCCCTCATCCTACCTCCACATGAAAGTCAGTTCCTGGCAATTGAGTTTTGGATTTAGAGCTGAAACAATCATCCTATTGCCCACACCTATGTTAAGATGATTGGGATCCTCATCCTACCCCCACATGGATTCGGTTCCTGGCAGTTGAGTTTCGGATTTAGAGTGGAACCAATCACAATATGTCCTCACACATGTCGTGCAATTGGGATCCCTCATCCTACTCCCACATGGTTGTCAGTTTCCAGCAGTAGAGTTTTGGATTTGGTGCTGAACCAATCAACATCATGTCCACAAACATGTAGTGCAACTAGGATCCCTCATCCTACCCCTGCATGGATGTTGGTTCCCGGCAGTTGAGTTTCGGATTTAGAGCAGAACCAAGCAAAATATGTCCTCACACTTGTCGTGCAGTTGGGATCCCTCATTCTACTCCTGCATGGTTGTCAGTTCCTGGCAGTTGAGTTTTGGATTTTGAGCTGAATCAATCACCATAAGTCCTTACACGTGTTCATGGGGTGCCTCTTGTGCTAACCCTCAATATCTTTATACTGAGTTTGAGGTGATCTGGTTTGTTTGGTTTGAGTGGGATATCTATGTATTTCTCTCTGCTTACATGTGCTGTTCCCTGATCGGTTGGCTGAACTTGAGGTGAAGATGGTATGATCCTCTTTTCTAGCTCTGCATGGATGCTGGCAGTCAAGTTTGGGATGCAGTTGACTTGCCGGGTATGGTCATTTGTGCCCTAGCCACTCTACACCTTGGGGCAAATCCCTTCTTTTACCCACATTTTGTTCATCAGGGAGATTGAAATTATTATATATTGTGGTTAGCATCACTATCCCACCATTTTCTCACCCATTGGGATGTGCTCCTCATGAGGGTGTCCTAGGACACTTTTGAGTGATGCTTCTACTTTCTCTCTTGCACCAGTCTTTCCACCTATTCAGTGTGGGATTCTAGCTATGTCTGTGAGCAGAAGTAAGGAGGTACCTTGTTGGAAGTTATAATTTTCCTACATTGAAAATATATTTCTGACAGGTACTTATTACTGTTTGCATTTCCCACCCTTCCTTCCCACTGTCAACTGGTGCTTAGGTTTCTGCCTAAACTCGAAGTGATAGTTAGGTAGAATAGCATAGAGGGAATCACATGAGTCATGTGTGTGGAGGTTTGTTGCGTGATAATTTGCATGTGAGAATCAATTAAACCATGTGAACCAAGGGGTATGTGGGAGTGAAAGGCTTATGGCATGCAAAAGAACAAAATGGCAAATAGAGGACAGCACTGAAGGAGAATAGCTATGTATGTGTGCAGAAATAAAGTACCTGTTGGAAATATATTTTCAGTGTAGGAAAATTATAACTTTTATTACTTGAGTATCCTTGCTATTAACAGTATTTTTGGCTATAATTTAATGTTTCCACTAAAAGTTAGTTCAGGATTATTATTTAGAAATTAAGATACATTGAACTATTATTGTTTTGAGATTATGTTATATACGTGTATCTATGTATTTGTATGTAGACCATCATATTAACACATATTTCTGAGAAACAAAACAGTTACATATATCATTTTATGTAAATACTTTCAGTATCACAGTGAAATTTTCATGATAGGTTTGAGTAAAATGTGAGAGTAATCGTCTGACATCTGCTGATATCTTTACATTGTTAAAACAAAAACTTGTACCATTTCCTGTTGTTTTAATCTGGATATGTGTTCTATAAATGTAAAACATTGTATCAACCTTGTGAGTTTCTGAGCTTATATTATGTGAATTTCACTTAATGAAAAATGCAAGGTCGTAACTCACAGTTTCATATCAATATGAATAGATTTGTCACACTGACCAGCTGATTAAATTCAGGGATCAATTTTTGATGAGCAGAGACTTTTTAAAAATGCTATGTACAATAAATTATTTTAATAATAAAGTCTGTCAGTGACTCAACAGTAAGTATTAAAGGCTTATAACATTAAAAACTAGGTTTTGATATCCGTGGTGGTTACAGCACAGACAGCACCTTGTGTATCTTTGTGTTTAACATCAAACAAACAAAAAAAATAATCACAAAAAATTTGCTTAACTACATTCAGAATTATGAATAGGTTTCATTTATCAGAATGGTTATATTTCAACATGATTTGCAAGTTAAGTAAAACTGTGCCTTGAAAATGGTTAATCACATACTTAATTAGTTCACTAGTTTAACCAAGGTGTTAATAGAGATATAAAGTTTTGAAACTCACAATGTTTAATCTTTTGTATCGTCTGTATTATTATTGTTCCAATTTACCAGTATCAAGTCCAATGAATTCTAGAAGAAAAGCAGAAAGCTGGAAAAGAAATCGGAGACATTTGGTATGTTTGCACTTCCATTTTATCCTCTTAAGGAAATCTCAAAATTAGATTTTTTGCATTTAACAACATTTCATTTTGTTAAAAGATTCAATCATGAAGAAGATATACATTTGACTCCCATGATAGTGTTTGAAAAAGTCATAAACAATTTCCATACTTTTACTAACTCTTGTTTTAAATAAGGTTTTGAAGCTGACCAAAATATAAATCCTATTAACAGTAATTTGATATCTGATTCCTGTTTCACTGATATGAGCTTAAATTGATTTTATATTATAAGTACAGTATCATTTAATGTTATAGTTTACTGCCAGTTGTATTCTATAGAAATGAGCCTTTTTATATATAAACCTAATTATTTTGGGAATTTGATCAAATGAATATTATAAAGCATTAATAAGTATTTTTATGCAAATATGGTGCTTCAATTTCTGTGTGATGCATTAATTTGTTGTATTAACAGACTAATTATTTTACCCATGCTTTAAAGAATACATTCTTAAATCTAAAATGTTGCATTTCTGTATTATAGGCCTATTCCACTGTAGGTACACCAGACTATATTGCACCTGAAGTATTCACTAGAGCAGGTTACAACAGTTCCTGTGATTGGTGGTCTCTGGGTGTTATCATGTATGAAATGTTAATAGGTAAATTTGAGCTTAATTCAGCCATGTATATTCTTGTTACAGTAATAGCTATGACATAGTCTTTCACCTAGAAATGTTGATAGAAAAGTTCAACTTAATATAACCTTGTGAAATCTGGATACAACAGCACCTGTGACTTGATCATCAGTGTTATCATCTAAAAAATGTTAATACGTAACTTTCAACTTAATATAGCCTTGTGAAGTCTTGTTACAATAATATACTTAATGAGATATCTTGAGCATTATCAGGTAAGATATGTGGATAGATAACTTTCAACTTAATATAATCTTGTGGAGTCTTGTTACAATAATATCTATGATGATGTCTCTTGAATGTTGCTGTCTAAGATGTGTTAATACGTAAGTTTCAACTTAATATAGCCTTGTGGAGTCTTGTTACAATAATATACTTAATGAGAGATCTTGAGCATTATCAGGTAAGATATGTGGATAGATAACTTTCAACTTAATATAAGTGAGGTTGAAATTTTAGAGTGCAGTGACCTGGTACCATATGTACTATGTGATATAAAATGTATTTGTTATGCATTATAATTTATTTATTGAAAGTATGTTATTATTTTATTGCATGTACAATAGTATAATTAGTTGTTATTGTTTCCTTTTTGCTGTTAGGAAAGATTCTTCTGTGATTCTGCACAAGTTGAAGAAGGAACTGTTTCTGTTCCTTTTTTGTTATGTTGACATCATACTCCTTAATAAGGACCACACTCCTTTCACCATTGTCATTTACCACATTCAAGTGTTAAACTATCTGTAGTACCTCCCTGTAGTCCTTTCTGAGCTTCCAAGTTTGTTATGTTCTTTATGATGAAATATTCAATTTACATGTTCTAACATTTCCTGATATTCAGCTGGATGCACATTGGAGGTTCATCTATGCTTTCCTTCACATTTAGTTCCATTACCATTACTTGTTTTGTCTCTGTGGATACAGCTCAATCAAAGAATGCCAAATCAATGTGTTCCATGTTGAGATACCATACATGTCAAGCAAATTTTTTACAGGTAGATTTTGAAAGAACTGAATTCACCTTTTTTGTACTTATTAAGACATCATACAAATTTAAGATCATTGTGAGAAGCAGAAATGGCATTAGGAACAGTGAACCATGCTCTAAGATAGACTCGAACAAGAAAGATGCAGGTGTCACAGGGTCCTCTCTCCTGACAGCCAATGAGCTTAAACTGTCCCATAAATATCCAGATCTTGAGGGCATGTAATTTCTTGGCCATCCAACATGCATAATACAATGCTCCAGGTGCTATAAACAGAGGAAAGCCCCATACAGTCTTTGAAAACACATTTCAAGATATGATGCTGGTATGTTAAATAGCAGAAGAATCTTGTTTAATCTTTGCTCTAACTGCACACATGCTCTATTTCTGTGACCATTGTGGTTTATTATTGTGTTAAAGCAAACTGCCTTTACTTGGTCAGTTACTCCCCACTCTTACAGCAAATGTGTCACAGCAGAAGCTAGAAATCAACTTGGAAACATTTAGGAGTTGATTTACTCCTGTTCTAGACATGATCATTGGCAGATGACCCATTTGTTCTTTTCTTGTGAAATTAATAAGGAGATTGTTATCCCAGTAAAGTACAAGTGAGACTGTTGGCTGGGACGTTTTCTTTAAGTTTTTGACAACTTCTTCATGGAAGTGATGTTGAGATCTTCTGATCAAGACTGTGAACTGTGGCAATAAGGACAATTGTTGCCTTTCTGTCACTCAACTTGGTTCTGCCCATAGCTGCTACTAAATTGGGAGTGATAATATTTCTTCTTGTTCTCTTTTTAGGTTTAGAAGATAATAATTCTTTAATTGCTCCTTTGTCCTCATCACTGTTATTGATACTCTATCCACCAACCTCATCAACACTGCTGTAGGATGATTTCCAACAACTGAAAGTTTCATTCAAGGTCTGCTGTTCCTGCTCTGCATGCCATTTTCTGTCCATATTTACTTCACTTATTTTCTCAGCCCTTGATCCCTTTAAAGAAAGAATCTTATCTATCTGGCCCATGCACCCATGACATCTTCTTTCCTTCTGAGCAAGAAGAAAGTCCTTGTCTTCTGGGATCTTTCTCAGGGTCAGGGCATCCATATGAACATTTTCAAGATGGTCATCCAGATTATTAACAAATTCTGCTTCATTAGCTTGCTGTGTTTCAATTTTCCTTTAGCTTTACCCATTCTTCTAAAAGCTTCTCTGATTTGATAATGGCATGAAGTTCTGGACAAATTGGAACTTGAGTCTTGTTCCAGAAAGCTGAAGCTTCTTTGATTACAACCTATGAGCTTTCACAAACTGCCTTCTTTAATGTTTTGTGATAGTAAAAAAAAACACACAGAGTACTTGCCTATTTGAAGGTAATTTGTTTCCTGTTAGTTTAATTTCTTCTGAGCCAAGCAACCAAAGTATAGTTTTACTTCTTGTTACAAGTACCCATTTGCAATGAAATGCCAATATAGTGTCAGCTGAAATTATGCAGAAAAATCTGTTTAAGTGCTTACATACTTTTACAGAAATTCTAGAAACTACTGTCCTTAGGATATTTCAGAAGTAAAAACTGACAGCATAGATTATTTATATATGGAATGTTATAGAACATTCTGAATAATGTAGAATACTTTGTAATATTCCAGAATATGTTACAGTGTTCCAGAGTGTGCTAGAATATTTCATAATAATATGCTAAATTTCACAATAATCCAGAACCTTCAAGGGTTATTTAAAATATTCTGGAACATTCTAGAATATTCAGAATTTGCAGATATAATGCATATTACAAGGTAAAATTTCAAATACTTTGAGCAAACCCTAAATGTTATTTAATATGGATAACATTTAGTGTGAATTACTTATATAATGAACAAAATGAGGGGTGAGAGTGTTGTAAATCAAAACTTCAAAAATAAGGACCACCCTATTACAGAGTCTTGTTACAATAATATCTTTGATGAGGCCTTTTGGGTGTTATCATCTAATAAACGTTGATGGATAACATTCAATTTGATATAATCTTGTGGAATCTTGTTACAACAATATCATTGAGGTATCATGAGTGTTAGTAAAAATGTTGATAGTGAAGTTTCAGCTGAATATAACCTTGTGGAGTCTTGTTACAACAATATCATTGAGGTATCATGAGTGTTAGTAAAAATGTTGATAGTGAAGTTTTAACTGAATATAACCTTGTGGAGTCTTGTTACATTGTATTTGTTGTGGTATTCGAGTTTTATTATTTAAGAAATGTTGATACACAAGGTTTAACGAAGTATAACATTGTGCAGTCTTGTTGAAGTATACCTGTGATATTATCTCTGAGTGTTATCCAGTAAAATTCAGGTAGTGTTGTGCACATTGGAGTGTAAACATGTTTAATGAAAAGAAACAGCCAATATCCAGTGAAAATTCTTTATTTCTTCAAATTTTCAACCTAATAGTCAAAAGGTAGACACCCTATTGAACACAAGTTCAATCTTAACAGAACAAAAAGCTGAAGTAATTCAAAATATTAACAGTGGGTTGTTAAGTATTGTCTGACACGCAACCAAATTATCAACATTAAAAAGATAGCATTAATAAATGTATGACAAGAATATAAACAGGGTGAATAAAATATTAATTTAAAAGCCAAAAACAAAAAGATGAGTCATGTGAACATTCACATCTAATAAATATGTTGAGATAAACTGTAAATGCAGTTATAACACATATATATGCACTCTTTAGAAAATAAAATATATTAAAATATTAAACTGTTCATATATGCATAAAGGTATCTACAATCTGAAATGGCAGCTCTCTATCCCTATTAGCTGAAGGTTTCTTAGAGAAAGGACTCCTTGTACTTTCTGTTCTGGAAACCATGGCATTTTTGTTCTATATTGATGCTAAAAGAGTGATTGGATGTAGACAGTCTGTACTCATTGATAAAATTTGCTGTAACTATACTCCCATCAACCTCATCCATCATTGTAG
Source organism: Limulus polyphemus (assembly GCF_000517525.1). Taxonomy (NCBI): domain Eukaryota; kingdom Metazoa; phylum Arthropoda; class Merostomata; order Xiphosura; family Limulidae; genus Limulus; species Limulus polyphemus. Next base: position 273,744 of record NW_013667020.1, read on the forward strand.
CACAGAGATGTTCCATGCAATACTCTTATAGATCTCTCAGTTTCACCAGCATATTTTTTGTAACAAATAATATGAGAGATACTTTAGAGTACATCTTTTTTCATACATTTCTTCAGAAGTCTTAGGACATGTGTTAAAGTTGTTTTTCTGGTAATGATTGAGGATTAAATGCTAAACACACTAAATGCAACTTCAGTGCACATACAGACTTTTCTATCACATGTATAGGCAAACAAAATTCCCTCACAGCATTCTTAATGGTATTATTAACTTTAGGACTAATAAAAAGGTATTGGAATTGCAACATTTTTTTCTTGAGTTCTGTTCTCTTTCCTTTGTTTGTCATGAATGGGGAAAATTTTGTTAACCAATCTTTTAGGATAACCCTTTGACTTAAAAATCTCCTATAAATCTACCCTCTCATTTGCCAAATCACTGGGATTGTTACAAATATGTGGGCCATGAAGAGGGCTATGATTCTTAGCCAGTTAACAAGACTGATGAGAGAGATAATGTACAAGCAGTGGCTTTATTGATGTTTTTTTTAAGTAGGTTACTTAGCATCTGATATAGCTGTAGAAGTGTCTAGAAATTGTACATGCTCACCAGGTAGAGAATATTCAAAAATAAAATTAACATTCCTGTGAATCTGGTTTAGGAAATGATGAAAACAAATTAAGCTGTTTAAGCCATCATTCCAAATTCCATAAATATGATCAATAAGATGCAGCTAAAGGGCAGGAGGTTGTTCATCACTAACTTCCCAGTCATAGTTGCCTTAATCTCAATGGCATGTATGAAAATTACTGCAAAGGCTATAGCTACCCTAGTAACAATAGGTAATTCTTAAATCTGACATTAAATTTGTTGTCTGAACCTGAAAAAATTATTACATAAAACATGTTTGAGAAGTCTATGCACATTACATAGAGAAAGTCCTTAGAGAAACATATTGGTCTTATGTTGATCAAAAGCAAAAACATAATCGAAATACCCTCATGTATGGTTATTAAATAATTTTAATAGAAAAAAGGATACTGCTTTTGGTGATTTTTATCAATGGATGAGCTCAATTTATAAAGAAATCACAGGTGCTAGTTAGTTGGAATGAAACAAATTGCAACAGAGGGCCAAACCTCATGAGATATTATTGGAATTACAGCCAAAAATATTGTTAACAGCAAGGGTGCCCAACTGATGAAACAATGCATTTTTAATCTTTATACCTACAAAAGTAAGGAAAGTATACATAATTATTTATACTGATTGCCAGGTTGATTATTAATGTCTCTGTAAGCACCTAGCTTTTTCTGTTTGGAAGTTAGTCATTGTGGTGTCTTGTTACAACAATATCTTTTGATCTCTGAGTGTTATCATCTTAAGAAATGTTGATGGATAAGTTTCAACTTAATATGGCCTTATGGAGTCATGTTACAGCAATTTATTTGATGTAGTATCTGAGTGTTATCATCAAAGAAATGTTTAGAAAGAAATTTCAACTCAATATGACCTCATAGTCTTTCTACAACAATAAATTTTGGCTTAATATAATCATGTGGGTTCTTGTGTTGTTGAAGATATTTGGTTCCTGTGGCTGATAGTCACAGTGTTATCAGATTTTGATATGTAATGTTTTTATAATATTGCAGTATAGTTGTATAAAATAATTTTGGATTGAGAGACTAGTAATTTCCCATGTGCAATGTTTACTAGTAATTAAGAAAAAACATGAATAATATAAATTTCATGTTATATTAACTTCCATTAATTTCATTTATCATTAATTAATTATGATGTCAAACTTGTTGAACATGACATGTCTGCACACAATATTAATCAGTTAGAATTATATATGTTGAGGTTTATTGTTTGCTTTGTAGAACATTTAAGTAATTAACTCTTGTTATTTCTAAACAGTGGTACATAAATAATTTTTTGGTTTATCTGTGTTGTTTTGGTAGAAAGGTTATGAAGTTATGTACAAACTTTTAATAGCTTTACTTTTTCTGTTTCCTTCATGTTAGTGGCATGTTTTTATTTGACTGGCTGTGCCAAATCATTTCTAAAGTCAATTCAGCACTAAAGGATGAAATAGAAATCACCTTTTGTTGCATATCTTAAACTTGAAAAGCACTTCTTCTGTGCTGAAAAAGAACATTTCCATTTACTCTAGCTTTGTGACTGTTTAAAACAGGTTTTCTCTATGGCTTTCCAGTAGAACATATATGTCAAAAGTACCTCAGTTCATGCTAAAATTAATTGCATTTGTTCACAAAATGGTTTTTCATCTTGTTATTTGTTTAGGTTTGAATCTGATTAACACTTTACTGAGTGCCCCTCTAATTATTATAGTTTTTGTATATAAGTAATATTTGATAATAAATATTTACTATTAAATATTTTTGAAACTTTAGTTAATTATATAGTTGAAAATTGTTAAACTTGTATCTTATAACCAAAAGGTTTACATTAGAAGTAAATATTCTAATTTATTACTTATTATGCAACATTTAAGCAACTGAAAAACTATGACATTTTTACACAATAATGAAGAGTGCTACTATTTGGTAGACTAACTCCATAAAATTGAAAATAAAATGCTTGATGTTTATCAAATATTTAAATTTCTTATTTTTATGTGTTACTCTATGTTACTTCACTTACAACATGCCTAATTTACCATTTGTAATTAACAATTAGTTAGAATATATGAGAGATTATTCATCTAACTTTCCATGTATTGTTCAAGATTGTTGGTTGAGAGATTTTATTACTACTTTTTTCACCTAGAAAGATGTTTTATGTACAGTTTATATAAGGATGTGATCATTTTAAGGGCAGAAAACCAACTTCAGGAAAAAAGTTATCACTCCCAATGATCCAGTTGGAGTAAACAATCCTTGTTTTTATATTTCTGTTTCATTAAGAGCAACTACCTTCACACAATTGGATGCAAATTGTAAATTGTAGTTTTAGATGTGGGATGTTGTGGGCTTAAGTACCCATATATGCTCTTCAATTTTTTGAATATTTTTTTTTTCCACTTGAAGTTTTTATTAATAGAAGTCAAGTCTGGTATATGATGCATCAATTACAGCTGTGTGAGTCTTACTTCTGCCTTCTGTAGATATCTCTCTTACAAAGACACATATTACCCTTTGCACAATATAGTTTACACTGTTGTCATTGATGTAGGATAGAATCTGGCCTTGTTGTCTGAATAATTGTGGTACACACACATATATATATATATATGTTGTTAAACTTTGGACTAGTTTTAATGGAATAATATATGTGTAGCATTTTCTTACAATATTTTTTATTTATTAAGCCTACTTTGTATTATTGGAATGAACTAATCTGAGATACTGGCATACCAAAAATTAATTGATGTTAAATGAAAATTAACTTCAAGATTAAGTTTTGCTTAATTGGAAACTATTATTTAACTATAGAATTCTTCACATTGACAAATTTTACATCCTCCAATTCAACCTTTAAGTCACAAGAATAATTTTGATAGCAATTTTAAAAAATCAAAATTTGATAATTCTACCTCTGTACTATTGTGTTCTTTAGGTTATCCACCATTTTGTTCTGATACTCCACAAGAAACATATAGGAAAGTAATAAACTGGAAAGAAACTTTGATGTTTCCACCAGAAGTACCCATCTCCAGTGAGCCAAAAGATCTGATCCAAAGGTTTTGTTGTGAAGTGGAAAGAAGAATGGGTAGTAGAGGAGAGCTAGAGGAAGTGAAGGAACATCATTTTTTCAAGGGAGTAGATTGGGAACACATTAGGTAATGGCATCTCATTGTGTCATGTGAATAAAACAGATTGGTTTAGTTTTTACAGCTGTTACATTTGCAGATATATAACTTGTTATTTGTTAACATCAGAACTTCTTTACTTAAATCTGGAAATATTATAACTTGATGCTTCTTGATTTGATTGCTGTTTTTGTATGCATTTTAGGTTCTATATTTAACTCTAGAATTACCGATGGGGATCACATAGACCCTAATTACTTTTTAAACACATTTTTCTAAGCTATTTATGCACCAAATTGCTTCTGTGTACATGTCTATGTTGGTTACAGGATCCCTAATAACATTTAAATAACACATGCAATTGAACCCAATAATTATTGCTGAGATCTCCTGTATAGTTTATGTAGAAAATAAGCAATTTCACCTAATTTTCCCTTCATATAATTTGAGTGAGTGTTGCAACAGGCAAATACATAAACTATCTCATTATCATGCTCTATATGGTCTTCACTAATAGGAATGACATAAAAACAATGCATATTGAGGATTAAAGCATTTGCTATCGCTCACCCTTATTTGATTTATGACCAAGATGAGCCTGGATGATAATAAGAGACTTTTTTAGTGTATATCACATTTATTTAACTTTTATTTATGTATCATATTAATATGACTTGGTTACGTTATTTTGGTAACTTCAGCTATTATCATATTTACTGGGAACATGTTTTTGTATCATCTGTATAGAGAAAGGAAGAAATTCATGACACAATTTTTCTGATGAGAGAAAAAAAAAGAGAGAGATTTTTCAGTTCTGCTTATTTGTAACTTTTATATCACTATGAAACACCCATGGTATGCTAAATCAGTGTTCCAACTTAAATGATCAAATAGTCATTTTAGATGTAATTTTCTCTGATATATAGTACATACCTGTTAGAAAACAGAACTGCACATTACTGAAGCACTTTGTTTTATTATCCTCTCTCTCAGTACTGTAGTGCTGTTGTCTATGAGAAAGAGGAAATTGATAACTCTTTTGTAACATAGTATTAATCATTAGAAATTTAAGTCTGATGCTGGGTTTGTGGACAAGAATCTCAGCTATGGAAAACTTCTTATCGTGTATTTTAGAAGTTCTATAATATTCAACAACACACTTATGTCTTTGCATTTGTCAACAGAGAACGACCAGCAGCTATACTTGTAGAAATCAAGAGCATTGATGATACTTCTAACTTTGATGAGTTTCCTGATGTAGACTTACAAATCCGTAAGTTGTGTTATCTTTATCTTGTTCTAGATCTTTCAGTTACTGAAAGTTTAACTACTTACGTTTGTTAGGACTGTATTACTTCCATACATCTCATAGAAATGTGTGTGACTTACCAGAGTATAAGCAAATTCATTTATAGAACAAACAATATTGTAAAAGAGGCTTACTCATGATGGTGAATTATATATGTAACCTTCAAATATACATGTGTATGTGTATATATATATATGTATATAACTGGGATTATTTTATTGTAGGACAGTTTATAACTATATATAGGTAGACAGATGTGAGTGTAATCTGTGTGTATATATGTATATTACTGAGCTTATGTGCATGTATCTATATACATATATTTGTTAGTATTAATCACTCTGTCCTCCAATAAAATAAGCCCACCTTTAGTAATATTGTACACATAAACATTACAATTCCATAACTTAATATGTGTAAGTATAACATAACATTTTCAGTAAACAAAACCTTCTACATCTGAGCTACATCCTTGCTACACATAAAATACTATATTGTTCTACTTGCTGTGGGGTTTTGGATGAGCAGTAGTACTATATGTAGTTTAATTTTGTTGGATGGCAGTAGACGTTGCTCTAATTTAGATGTTTTCAGAAGTCTTTAATGAATTATGTGTATTAATATAAAAATGCAACTCGTTACCTTTTAATTTATTTTTGACAAGATAGTAAAGTTTTTTTTCTAGATTCATTTGGTTTATAAGTTTATATTACATTACCTATCATGCTGTATTTGACAACATTAGAAATGTTAAGAGGAACATAACAATTTGAAATATAAGTAATTGTATTATTTTATTTTTGTTGTGTAAAATCCTGTTTATTTTTGCTTGAACAGCATCAGCACCAAGTTTCATGGAAGATCCACAGAAGGGGAAAGACTGGGTCTTTGTTAACTATAGCTTCAGAAGGTTTGAGGGGCTTACTCAGCGTTACAGGAATATAAAGAAAAGCTAGTGTAGCTAGTGTCAGTTAGCCTCAACACTGAGTCGTTTGAGGAATGATTAATGAAATAAGTTTCACATGATTAATACCTTGTGTGCAAACATAATTTGGTCATTATTACTGTTAGTAAGTCAAAGTGTTGTAAAATTAAAACATGTACATTATCTGTCATCATTTTCATAATCTTATGGTGTAATCTGTCACAGAGTACTTTTTTTTTCATTTCCTGGCAATTTAATAAGAATAAAGATATATCTTAAATAATTTCTTTTATAATTTTTAACAATACATTAGATTTACTCTAATTAAATACCTAATTTCTATTGTAGTCAGGTGGTTGGCTTTTATGGATATCCAGTCACATAATGTTATCATTAAGTTGCTGGTGTTAACATTGTTGTAAGAAAACTATTAATTATGGTGACTTAAGGTAGATGAGCCTCTTTGTGACAGCATACATTTTAGTCATACATGTACATGTATTTGAGCTATGTGGATACATATAATTGTTTGGATCACCTAGCTAAGTCAGAAACTAAGTTCCATGATTGAATAAATAATAATTATAAATTTAATCATTTCTAGATACAAGTTTTTATCATATCAGTATCTTTATAGTATAGGTGTTAATTATATACTTAATTGTGCATTAGAATTGATTATCAACAGCAGTTTCTTGTTGTAATGATCATTTAGTTTATTTGTATCATTACTGATAAGACTGTAGCTTTCATTTAGAGATATGGATTAGTATATTGTTTTAGTCTGTAATACTTCAAATGTAATCATGATTAGCTGTGAAGTAAAGTCTTCAGGATAATTACGTGACAATTAAAAAGAGTCTAGCTATGTTTCAAACTTACACTAATATTGTGGTTTCTCAGTTTTATTTGCAAAGAAATTAACAGCACATGATATAATATAATAGGGTATACTTCTGATGAATTCTAGAATATAAAAATATTTAAACTTAAGATTCTAAACAGGATATTTTATAAACGTCTTGATCATAAATAGTACATTTTTTACTATCTTCTCATACAGTTCAAAACACAGGAACAGATGCATTAACTTTTTATTTGTTAGGCTTGAAACAAACAAAATTTCATTTGAAAAATCTCTTTTAAAATGGGATTTTGAAATAAATAAATACAGTATATATAAAACGTCAACATTTTTAGTGCATTTATAAGCCCATGAGTTGTGTAATTGGTAATATATTAGGAGTAAATAACTTTCACAGAAAAGGTTAAAAATTTGTAATAATTTGAATGATAAAAGGTTCTTTTTTCATATTCTTGTTTTTTAACTTGCTTTGCTATTTACAATTAAAACTTGAGGGTTACTTCCATTGGTTCCTATTTCTCATGAAGATTTGGTGTATTACTAGTAATGTATTAATGCCTAGTGTTTTGCCCCTAATGATAGCAAAAAAAATATTCCATTGTTCAATTTAATGGTAAATCCTTAATAATGTGTAGGATAATTTCGTTTGTTTGGTGTTTTCATTAACAAAAGGGCATCATATACAACATAAATGTTGTTGCCTTGGTGCTAAATATAAGGAGTTTTGGGAGTTACCTTGTGAGTCTTTTGCAGAATTTTTTTACTGGTTAAAAAATTAAGCTTATCATTTGGGATGAAGGCTCAAACAACTATTCTGAATTGATAGTTTCTGAGCTTAATAAGTAGCCTATTGGCTGTTTCCATTCATTGTGGAGCTCTCTCATGATAAATGCTAAGTATGATATACAACATATTTTGCTGACCAATATCTCCAAGAGTTTCAAATTCTTCTGTTATATTATGCTGTTAACTGCATATGAGAAATTACTTTCCCAGTCATTTTATAAAAATTAAAGAATGGGTTGTATTTATTATGATCTGTCATTGCTTCACATTTAAGTATTAAGGCATCAAATAATATGTCATTTCGATCAGGTTCAATATTGGTATGTTGCAAGATTCTGTATGGTGTTTTCTTACTAGATAGTGTGATAATTTTACTGAGGAGTTTGTAAGCCTTTTTATTCCGACAGTAAATTAACAAGGCTAACATTATCTCAGTTTGGCTCCATTTGATACCTTTTGTATTGGCATTCAACTGTAATATAATGATCTCAACTGTAATATTAGGCAAAGATTCTCTCAGATTTTCTACAATGTTAGCTATCTTTGTTTTAAGTATTTTGTTTTGCTTCTTATTTGACTTTTTTTTTTTCTGGGATGGCCCTGTGTGGCAGTTGTTTTCAACTGTTGCACTGTTCTTTTCAGTACTGCTTTGGTTGGGGAAGGACCAGTAATATGATGCTCCTTTATTGCCACTAGTGGATAACTTGGACCTTCTAAAAGCATAAAATACTCGAACAATCAATGTTGTTTAGTACACAGTTAAAATCATTATTCTAAGACTGATCATCAGTCTTAAAAGGAACTCTACATGTTTCAGCATCAATTCACATCATCCTCAGGAGTGTGAAAAACAAATACTGTGCAACTATATAAATACAAAAAGCAATTAGTCATGTGACTACGTAGGGTACATATTTAAAAAAGATCATGCCATCTACATATTTTCTGATTTTCCATTTCTTTACCCTTATTTCAGATATTATTTTTTTTTTTTACTGTGTTTCATGATTTCTATAGTTTCTGTAATATTTGTAACAGCCATATTATTTGGTTAAGGCAAAATAACAGTTTTATTTGCACAAGATGAGAAACATGACACTATATTTAGGGACAACAAGGTCTGTCCAATCCTCTAATCTATTAAATAATTAAATTAAAAAATAAAAATTTTAAAA
>NW_013667020.1:283575-289709 GCF_000517525.1 Limulus polyphemus
TAAATTATACTTATATTAAAATTATGATAATCCACATGCATTATTTTGCATTTATTATAATTAAAACCCATCTGTCATATATTTGCCCAACTCACTAAGTGATCTAAATCCTTTTGTAAAGTACCTGCATCCTCTTCACTGCTAGCAACACCCAAAACCTTAATTATCATCTGCAAATTTAAGTAATTTATTGACCATTCCTTTATCTATATTGTTGATGTAATGTAAAAAAAAAACAAAGGTCTTAAGACTGAGCCATGAGGTACCCTACTTGTGACAGTACAGTTTGACTGAACTTCATTTTCAACAACCCTTTGCTTTCTTCCATCCACCCACGCTTCTATCCAGTTAGCTAACTTATCCCTCACTCCTACAGAGATGATTTTTTTTAAAAGCTTTTATGCGACACCTTGTCGTATGCTTTCTGAAAATCCAGATACAACAAATCTACACACTTACCATCATCTATAAAGCAGTAACCTTTTCAAAGAAGGTCAAAAGATTTGTATAGCAAGATTTTCCCTTAGTGAAACCATGTTAGCTCTCTAATAAAATTCTAGATAAACTTTGTTAAATGACTTTGCAAAGCATCTTTTATCAGACTTTCCAAAAATGCTCACACAATTGATGTAAGACAAATAGGCCTATAATTACTGGGACAATTTTTATGACCTCCCTTTGAAAAGAGGAGTGACATTAGTTAACTTCCAATCCTCTGGCACCCACCCACTGTTGGAGGACTTACAAAAAATAGCAGCAAGTGGCTCATATATCTAATCCTTAATCTCCTTCAAAACTCTTGGGGAAATATTGTCTGACCCAGGAGTCTTATTGTTCTTTAAACTCACCAATTGTTTCTTAAAAAAGCTCAGAATTAATGCAGTCATCTTGTTCGATCTTGTTTCTATTTATCAACTGTTCAAGATGAGGAATACTGCTTAAACCTTAAATGTAAAAACTTGAAGAAGAAGCAAAATTTAATAACCTAGCCATCTCGTAATCATCAGATACAAGCTTTCCTTTATCGTCCCTCAAGCATCCTATCCCCATCCTAACATTTTGTTTACCGTTAATGTATTTAAATAAATCCTTACTGTTAATTTTTACATTTTCAGCCAACCTTTTTTCCTACATCCTTTTTGATATCCTAATTTCCTCTTTCACCAACTTTCTTGATCTTCTATAATCTTGTAAATCTCCTGTCATATTAGTCAATTTAAATTTATTAAATTTGGTATGCTTTTATTTAATATTATCTCTTATACTCTTAGTGAGCCAACCTGGTTTTTTACTTACAGCCATCCTTTTCTTTTTATAAGGAATGTGTTTATCTTGAATATTTAAAAATTTATCTCTTAAAATGTTTTCATATTTGATCAGTTTCTCCAAATAACTCAGCTGCCCAATTCATAACAGATAATTCTTGTCACATCCATTCAGAATTTGCCTTTCCTAAATTTGTAACCAAAATATCATTATTCCTTATGTCCATATGCAGCAAAACACTGAACCTAATAGAGCAATGATCACTTGCACTCAGATGTTCCCCGATTTCCACCCTTTTTCTTTAAATGCCTTTATCAACCCCTTGTTCTTATTAATTATCTCCATTTCTTCTAGTTTGACCAATTTAGAATAAATGAAGATAAGAGAAATGTTAAAATTGGAAGTGAAAACTATGCACTAGCCAAACATGCAAATTATACTGGTCGTATCATATAGTTGGAAAAAAATTGTTATTTTGGCTCAATCGAATAATACGATGGCTAGATACATTAGAGAAACTACAGAAATAATGAAACACAATAAAAATAATAATATCTTAAATAAGGATGAAGGTTTGGAAAATCAGAAAGTATGTAGATGGCATGATTTTTTGTAAGTATGTAAACAATGTAGTCACATGACCAGTGGCTAATTATATGGTTGCACAGTATTTGTTTTTCACACTCCTGAGGATGACTTGAATTGACATTGAAAGACATAGTGTGTCTTTTAAGACTGTTCATTGGTCTTAGAATAAAGATTTTAATTTAATTGCATACTAAACAATGTTGATCATTGGAGTATTTTAATACATGTTCCTCTAATTTTAACCTTCTAAAAGCATGTTTAAAAACCTCGGTTATAAGAGTGACAGTAGTTTGCTTATTATACGTATATTGATATTTATACTCTAGTAAATTAGAACCAGTAAGATAGAAATCATTCATTCATACTGAATACATATACACTACAAGAAAGTGGAATATAAAATATGATTTTTAAAGTATTAACTTATTAATAATTCATTTTCACTTAATAATGGTTCATTGCTACTGGTAATACTTGCATCTGTAGGGATGGCCTTCTTCTTCTTTGGAGGTGGTCTTTGAGTTACTGAAGGAAGTGGATTTGGCAGATACAAAATTGTTGGAACTGTATTCCAAAAAAAAGCTGCTTCTTCACTAGCATGGGATTCATAAACTGAGATCACTCAAAATACTTTTTATTTGAGCAGTAATTCTTGTCCAGCTTCTCCACAAGCACATCCCTCAGATTGTTATTTCTGCTTTACTGAACCCATTTTTTGCACCTAAAAACAATAGTGAATGTAAATTAAGCTGTTAATATTTTCCTATATTCTAACATTGAGTCTAAGAGGTACATTATCATGCATCAATAAACTTGACAGATATGTTTGTCCTATTATGTGTAAAGTCTTAAAATTGTAAATCTTGCTGTTTATTCATGTTTCTCAACCAAATCACAATTTATGTAAAGAAAGATATCTAATGAATATATTCTTTGCCTAAAATTGATTTTTTTCCTGCTTTTTTGAAGTTTTTATCAACATAAAAACTGCTGTAGAAAATTCCCATACAGTTTGCTGTAGCATAATGAAATATAGTTAGAGCAAGAGTTTGTTGATTTTCAGCCAGAAGCTACATGAAGTTTTCAAACTCACTGCCTGTATCTCACAATCACCAAGTGCACAAAATATAACTATCAATAGAAAGACCATCCAAATATGAATTGTTTATAATGCTTATTATAGTTTTTCCTGCAGTAAAGTTGTATACAAAATTCTAAATATTTACCCTAAATTATCACTTACTAAGTGATTTAAGTTTAACAAGTGCTTACTTACTTTCCTGCCTGATCATGTGTAACCTTTTTACTTACACAGAATAGTTATGGAATCTGAGGAAAGTAATAACTCTTTATGTGTACTTTACATTATTGTGTCTTCTTTATCTTAGTCCATGATTATGTATATATAGGCAGCTACTTGAGGGTGCCTTAATTGACTTGTAAGCCACTGATTGACACCTCTTACTAATACAGATCTTTTGAGAATAGTGTCATTCTTTTTCTGGGAATTTATTTTACTTTGGGGATATTTTATGTCTAGTCAGATATTGTGTCTGTATGCTGTTTCATTTAAACCTTAAAAACAAGAGACGAAAATTTAATAGAATTAACTTTTGAGATAGTTTTAATTACGCACAAGTATTTTAAGCAAATTTTTTGAATTTTTCAGTTCACATTATGTCAGTGGGACAGAAATTTTAGGATATATCATCCACACACATTCAATTTACATAGTCTAGTATTTAAATTGTCTGTATTAGTTATTGATTTTTTTCAGTCAATGTGATGGTTTAAGACCAAGTTCTAGTAAGGTATGTGATATTTCTTCCTAGGTGACACAAAGATTTAACAAAATAATCTTTAGGAATTTTTCCTGTGTTTGTTCTTTAAAATTACATTAATTTAAATATTTTCTATTTTTGTATTTATTGATAACAATAAAAGTGAGTGTATTCTTTTAGTTTTATGTTGGATAATAATCAAAGTTTGGTCTTAGTTAGTTCTAATTGTTTTCCAAAAAAGATTCACAGATATTTTCACATTTTTTATTTAATTTTTTAAGACATAAGAATATCCATCACAAATGTCATTATAAGGAAAAAAAAAGAAGTCAGAATGCATGTATATGAGGTACCAATAGCTTGTTAAAAATTTATACATTTAACTGGGAAATAGAATGTAAAAACAGGTTGATATTGATTTTATTATATTAGCATCATAACAGTTATTTAATACAATAATACAATGTACCTGTTTAAAACACACACATTCTAGCAATAAATATCAAACAGTGCAATGTTTACAAAATAAAATAACTAATCACACTTCAGCAAAAAAATTTTGGCTTATGCTTTTCTCAAGGGTTTAAAATGATGCTATATTATTAAGAATTTAACTTTTTTGGTGATGTAATGTTATAACATTGTGTTGCAAGATCAGGTTGAAACAAACCATCATAAAGGTATTTTGACATGCTAAATAATATGTTATTTCAAACTGAAACCAAAATATAACAGTTTAGAAATGTTAATTAAAGTCATGTATTTTAAAACAAGCTTTTATTTGTTATAAAACTGTCTCATCACTGTAAAAAAGTGGGATTTGTATAGGAAACATGTTCTTGTACTTTTATTTGATGTAAAGATGTGTAATAATATTAAGAAACTAATTTCAAAATACATTCATTTGTTTAAACTCTGTTTTCCAACATAAGACATTTTTCTCATGAAATTAAGGTCAAATGTTAAATGAGTTTTTTTTTCAAGAGAACGTACAGTGGTTTCATGTTTGTTTATACAGCAATATTTGGAAATAAGTTTTTTCTCCCTACTACTGATTGTGGTGAGAAATATTGCGATTTGATTGTACGTTGCTGTTAGGCTTTAGTAAGATGTTTGCTTGTAGTAAGGAAGGAGAATACGTACATTAAATGATGTTAACACTGCCAATTAGCTTTAAGTTTCATGTGAATTAGCTCAGTAAACAAACTGTTATTCTTAAAAGGTATTAGGTGAGTATTTTACGTGTCATTATAATGTGATTTAAAAGATATATTTTTGCCTGAATTTGCTATGCTAAATCTTTGTGTTTTGACTTCAGTTTACAAGTGACAAAATAGATCGTTCATGAGTTATCTTAACTGAATTTGCTATGCTAAATCTTTGGGTTTTGACTTCAATTTACAAGTGACAAAATAGATAGTTCATGAGTTATCTTAACACATAATCAGTATAAAAATATGAAAGTACACGATCATGAAACAGTTCCAGTGTATAAAGTTGTAAACAAATGAAATATCAATCAATTTCCTACTATTAACAAAGGTATTTTATATTAGAAATACATTGTCCTTTGTTTAAATTGAACTAGTAAAATATATATTTTCTGCTGTCCCCACCGTCGTATTAAAATGACGTAACACTAAAATATTCTTGCAAGCACTCTACCAGATACTTACATTCCACAGAAGATACCAATTAGACAAAAGAAAATTAGAAAGTATGTTTAGTTATAAGATATTGTAAAGTATTTGTAAGCACAAACAGAAAAAGATATACAATATAAAGCTAATTTCATTAGTTTGGTACAAAACAAATGCTTTATTGAGAGTCCTCGCTTGTACTATAAAATAATTTTATCGTATGACTTGTATTAGGAGTTACTTTTGTTGTTAGTACAATATTGGTAGTGCCTGTGTTTAGTGTAATAATAAAAAAGATGAAGTAAAACTTAAAGTGTCTTATTTTGTCGTTAGTCTTAGGTTCTAAACACATTTTTTTTTCTTTTGAAACAAGCCATAAGATTTCCTCAATATTTTCGCAAAGATATTATTTTGTATAGCAAAATTTATTGACTTCCATACGTCACGTTTGATTAAGCATTGTTGGAATTTCCCACAATTTTTTTTATTTAACTCGCATTAAATTTATTGTTTTAAGTGCGAGAAAAATCTACTAGAACTTTATAAGATTTAATTAAAAAATTAATTCCAGGAATAAAATTCGATCTGAGCTGAGGAAGGAGGGTTAAACTCTGATGTGTCATTAACACACTTCACATTTTTAGCTGTGGAGGTTCATGACTGTAACGGTTCGTCCTGTTCGTTGGTAAAGAGAAGAGTAGGCAGCTGTTGCTGCTGTCACATTAATAGTTCTAAGTTACGGAAAGAGAAGAGTAGGCAGCTGTTGCTGCTGTCACATTAATAGTTCTGTTGCGTCATCGAGATCACGTGACTATTCTCACGCCCTCTAGTTTCTATAACTATCCTGTTCATAAATGAA
>NW_013667021.1:0-1966 GCF_000517525.1 Limulus polyphemus
CGCGCAAGGCTATCTGCGCTAGCCGTCCCTAATTTAGCAGTGTAAGACTAGAGGGAAGGCAGCTAG
Source organism: Limulus polyphemus (assembly GCF_000517525.1). NCBI lineage: Eukaryota > Metazoa > Arthropoda > Merostomata > Xiphosura > Limulidae > Limulus > Limulus polyphemus. Next base: position 67 of record NW_013667021.1, read on the forward strand.
TCATCAACACCTACCGCCAACTCTTGGGCTACTCTTTTACCAATGAATAGTAAGATTGACCGTCACATTATAACGCCCCCACGGCTGAAAGGGCGATCATGTTCGATGGGACGGGGATTCGAACCCGCGACCCTCAAATTCTTAACTGGAAAAGTAATTTATTCTCCTCCTTTGCTTAGAAGTGTTTATCAAAAGCTTCAACAGATAAGTTTATCTGCGTAGTTTATCAGATAAGTTCAGAATCGCTGTCGTTCGTTTGTCAATTTTAGATTTTCATCTGTTTGTTTGTTTTAGAGCAAAGTCACACCGGGCTATCTGCTGTGTCCACCGCGAATTTTAGCGCTGTAAGTCCGTAGATTTATTAATTAAAGCACTTTAAACGATAAACGCCTCCGTAACTGAGCCTTTCGTCACCTTCGTTATCTCTGAAGTGACGCCACTTTCAAAATGCTGTATCATTCTGATGTGTTGGCGTGAAGCAATTTCGTCTCAGAAATACAGCATTGTAAATATGAAGGTAACAACTATCATATTACGGAGAAAATGTTCCCCGGCGGGACAGCGTTAAACATTGGGATGTATGGATATCAAGATATAACACACATATATGTAAGTATTCAACCGTCATCAGTTATTTTCCCCTCTCAATTTGTTATTTTTGTGGCATTAGTGTTAAATATAGCACCTGTTTTGACTTTTTCTTCGCAGCGCCCCTATAATGCGAACTTCGAGATTCTTGAACAAGATGACTAATCAAATTGTTTCCAAACTTGCTCTTTATAATGGTGTTAAGGTTTCGATACCCGTGGTGGGCAGAGCACGAATAGCCCATTGTGTAGCTTTGTGTTTAACAACAAACAAACATACATACATGGTGGTGTTGAAGAACAATTTGACAAACAATTTTGTTTGTTTGTTTGTTTGTAATTAAGCACAAAGATACACAGTAGGCTATCCGTGATCTGGTATCGAAACCAGGTTTCTAGCGTTGTAAGTCCGCAGACATACCGCTGTGCCACGTTTGACAAATAAATGTATTCTCAAAATTATTTTGTTTTCGCTATAATGAGTTGATTATTGTACTTTCAAATATTTCCACATACCAGCTTACCTCTTTCACTGTATTACACAACTAAATATGATTTATTACAGTACGCAGACGTAAAATCTATGGGAAGGTTAACCATTTTCAAAATGTGATAGAGGGGGTATTACTGGCATGTTAAAAAATAATATGATTTAACTCAGATTAAATAAAAACGTAAACATTTTTGGGCAGATTTTACAGTCTATATACAGAACGATATTCTGAACGCGGAGTTCCCGAGTGGACGGTCGGGGTCAATTCGTCCAAAAACAGCTGTTTCAGCTCATGTCGATAAAACTTTGCACTAAAAACTAACTATTGCGATCCAAGTGGAAAATAATCACGTAGATTAGAACGTTTTAATTATGATAGAAGAGCATTATTAGAACGGTATGGCATTAAACCATACAAAATTCAACAATGATAGAAAAGCATTATTAGAACGGCATGGCTTTAAACCATACAAAATTCAACAATTATAGAAGAGCATTATTAGAATGGTATGGCTTTAAACCATACAAAATTCAACAATTATAGAAGAGCATTATTAGAACGGCATGGCTTTAAACCATACAAAATTCAACAATTATAGAAGAGCATTATTAGGATGGTATGGCTTTAAACCATACAAAATTCAACAATTATAGAAGAGCATTATTAGAACGGCATGGCTTTAAACCATACAAAATTCAACAATTATAGAAAAGCATTATCAGAACGGTATGGCTTTAAACCATACAAAATTCAACAATTATAGAAGAGCATTATTAGAACGGCATGGCTTTAAACCATACAAAATTCAACAATTATAGA
>NW_013667021.1:2654-16130 GCF_000517525.1 Limulus polyphemus
AAATGCTAAGCATTATAGAACCACCAGGTAATACTTTGGACATCATTTTAAAGCCATTTATACTAGATGTGGAGAGTTACAGAAGACAAGATAAAAACGTTGTTGAAAGATTACAGAACCAAGTAAAACCTAATCACAGTTTAATTACTATCAGAGGCGTCGCTAGGTGCTTAAATGATTCGAGGTTCGAGCGGGATTTTTGAGCGTTTCAGTATGATAGCGATCATGGTTTTCTATTCTGATTTTTTTTCAAGACATCAATTGGGGATTTGGGATACTGTCAAATAGAATCGGGGCATGGGCCCCGTGTGCCAGCGATACATCTGATTACTACGGATGAGGATCATAATTAATGATCATAATCATCAATCATATTTAGGGTGGGAAAGCAATAAGATCTTTTTAGATCGCTATTGTTACTTTGTTTTACAATAATTGACAGCTAAAATTTTCCACATTTTTGGATATTTTGAAAAGAAATTTTTTGGTAGCTTTTCAAATCACTTTAGATTGTGTTAATCATTTTAAAAAGTCACGGAAGAGATATTTAGGTGATTGGTTTTTAATTTGGAATAACAATTATTTAAGTAAAGAAAATATAGAAAGTTTTAAATAACGTAAATGTACAAGATGTGTGAGAAAATTTTGAATTTTCTGGATGTAATAATTAATATGTAAAGTAGCAAACGTGTTTGGAGAAATATATTAACTTGTTTTCTTTACGTGGACTTGGCTTTGCGTTATGTTTACCAAGTTATCGAAAAGATCCCGCCCAACGATAAAACAGATTATAACAGTATAAATTTTTTGACCTAAACATTCTGATACATTTATCTTATAATGTTTAAGATGATTGCTAAAAATATATAAATATCTATGAGAATTGGTAGGTTTAGAAGAAATATCTCTCATCAATTATCCATTTTCTTTCATATTATTGGCCCGGCATGGCCAGGTGGTTAGGGCGCTCGACTCGCAATCTGAGGGTCGCGGGTTCGAATCCCCGTCCCACCAAACATGCTCGCCTTTTCAGCCGTGGGGGCGTTATAATGTGACGGTCAATCCCACTATTCGTTGGTAAAAGACTAGCCCAAGAGTTGGCGGTGGGTGGTGATGACTAGCTGCCTTCCCTCTAGTCTTACACTGCTAAATTAGGGACGGCTGGCGCAGATAGCCCTCGTGTAGCTTTGCGCGAAATTCAAAAAACAACAATACCATTTCTGTTCAAACGTATTTTGTGAAGTAAGGCCTACTAGTGAACGTAACCAAGCCTAATTCACAAATAAACCTACTTGCAGAATTTCCTCGCAAATCGATTATAATGGTTTTGATTCCACATTTATTCTGATGATCATTCACATAAATAGCTGGTTAATGTACAACTGTATCATTACACCTCTTGATCATTTCATTGAAAGATGGATGAAGGACTATTGTTCTTGTCCTTTCGATTCCACGAATTGTTTTACATTTCTGCGAACAAAGCTGATTCAAAATTCCATCCTTGACTGAGTGAAATTCTATAGACTGGAAACCAATTCATTAATGAGTTTCCTTTCAAGAGTTTCTGCTTCTTCGTTAAGTACAGCATATGCTTCTGGTCATTTGGTGAAATAGTCCATCACAAACATGATGTGCTTATTCCCACCGTTACTCTGTAGCAGAGGATCAAGGACATTGACAACAACTCTCTTAAGTGGTGCTCCAACATAGTACTATTCCAGCTGTCCATGTTATTTCTTTCATGAAACGTATTCCTCACAGCATAATTATCCAAAGATACTCGGCACTCAAACCAATAGAAGCATTTTCTTACTCTTTCCAGTGTCTTCTTAACACCTCTAGATTTTTAGAGGTTGTGAAAATGATGGAGTACTTCTGAATATAAAAACTGTGGAAGTACCAACTGTAGTTGTTTCTGTTTATTGGTATCTTCCCATTTCTGATACAAAATGCCCTCTTTTAGGTATGACTTTCCAAAATGACCAGATTAAATCTTAGATGTATGTATAGACACTCCATCTGTGAAGCCAATGTGTCCCAGGAAACTTGCCTGTTGATGAAATAATTCACAGTTATTGGGATCCAGCTTAAGGTTCTTTTTCTTCACCAATCTAGAACTTTACTTAGCCCATCATAAGCATTATCTCCAAGTATTTCCATGTGTGATTATGTCATCCATGTAGATGAACACCATATTCCATGATGGTTCAGAAAGAACACACACTATAAGTCACTGAAATGAAATTTAATGGTAACACGATACATTTTCTTTCTTCTTCACACGTGCAATAGGTAATGCCAAGGGACTAGCGCTTGGTTCAATCTTTCATTATTCTGTCTTGGCTTCTACCTCTTTGAAATTCTCGGGGAGTTTTGCAAGTGGGAGTCATCTAATTAACTGACAATGATATATTTGTTTTGTTGGGCCTAAATCATGAGGCCCGCTGGAGAAGGTTTCCTGATATTCCATGAGCACGTTATGTAACCTGTGGCACTGATCAGCTGTAAGACGTTCACACCTCCAGTCGCATAGCTCTTGTAAGTCAGGTGGTTAGCTGTCCTTACGTAAAGACTTGACATCGTAGGTCTTATATCCTGCCTCAAAACTATTTCTAATATTCTTTGGAAGTACTTACAACCTCTACAGCTTCACATTTTGCAGTGTCTTATCTGCACTTGACCCAGATTTTATGGTTATTCTTCATATCCATGAGAGTTCCAACCAATAATCCCCATTCAGGATAGCAGGCTGGAGTGTTTGGTTCTACTAAACTCTAGTCAATATATTCCTAATAAGTCCTGGTACGAGTATTTCACTTTTTGGTGGTACAGTAACTTCCTTCCTTTTTGTCATTATAAGTTAAACCTCTGGTGTTGTAATTATCATATAGTGCTCATAGACTGTGAAGCTATTTGAACCTAGCTTGACCCTGCATCCACGTCCCTGCATGACGTCACTTCCCAATATTCAGCCCCCCCAATGGCTCAGCGGTAAGTCTGAAGGCTTACAACACTAAAAATTGGATTTCGATACCCGTGGTGGGCATAGCACATATAGCCCACAAAAGAAACCACAATATGCTCTCTTACTTCTTCAATGCCAATTACCCACACATCATGTGGTGTAGAGAAGCTTCGTACAGTAAGAATAACTTTGAACTCCATGTCCACTTGTTGTCCGCATTAATTCATCTTCTTCTTTTTTTATCTCTAAAGGGAATTTCCTGCCTTTCATTACCAAATTGTGTTGAACAGTTGAAGCTATTGAACCTGTACCAATAAATATACTACAATATTTCCAATCAATAAAGACATGGGCTGGTTTAAGTAATGAACGTCTTATCTTATTTGAGGCAGATATGTTATTATCAGCTGAACCTTGGACAGGATTGTAGAAACATTAAGGAAAAAATAAACTAATTTGTAATCGTTACGTGGACTGGACCTCGAATCATTTTTATCAAATAATTAAAAAAAACCTACCCAACGAAAGAACGACGTTGCAACAATACTCTAGGTGTTTGGATCGCGTGACATATTGTAACATTTAAATATATATTATTATTCAGTAGACTAACTGGTTATTTATTTAGTTATTAATGAGCCCCCCATGATGATATTAAGATTTATTTTCTTATCATACAGTTGGCACGCTTTATAATGCCTCCCAGTAGCACAGCGGTATGTCTGCAGACTTACAACGCTAGAATCCGGTTTTCGATACCCGTGATGGGCAGAACACAGTTATCTCATTGTGTTGCTCTGTGCTTAACTTGAGACAAACAAACCGCTTTATAATACCGAATATTAAATCTGACGCAGTGCGATAGTGTTATTCACGTACTTATTTTAATTTAGGTTGTTAAATGGTGAGTTAAAAAAAAAGGACTTAAACACTCAATAAACAAGCGAAACATCTTAATGATGGCCTAAAATGTGATTAGAGGCGGTGCTAACCTTTTTCGGGCGAGGGAGGCTAAGATGAGCTAGATAAAAAAAATATGAGGAGGGTGCACTGTACATCTTATGGGAACACGTTTAGTATACAGAAAGTGGACCAATGGTAAGCAGATTTCGTTGTGAGGCTAAGAAACATTTTGGAGTAATCAGCTTCAGCCCAAGAAAGCCCCCCCCCCTCCATCATTACCATCCCTGAATGTGATAATGGTTTAAACTCGGCGAGATTGGTTTGTCTTAAGGATGGCCTAAAATTGAGATCATGATAGTATAAATATAGCGAGACTGATTAGTTTTAATGATAGCATGAAACAGAATGATTATTTGTTTGTTTGTTTTGTAATTAAGCACAAAGCTCCACAGTGGGCTATCTGTGCTCTGCCAACCACGGGTATCGAAATCCGGTTTCTAGCGTTGTAAGTCCGCAGACATAACTCTGTGCCACTGGGGGGGAATAACAGGATGATAGCATAATTAAACCTAGCGTGACTGATTAGTCCTAATGACGGCCTAAAACATTATGATAGTGTAATTAAACCTAGTAAGACTGATTAGTCTTAATGATGTCCTAAAACATTATGATAGTGTAATTAAACCTAGTAAGACTGATTAGTCTTAATGATGGCCTAAAACATTATGATAGTGTAATTAAACCTAGTAAGACTGATTAGTCTTAATAATGTCCTAAAACATTATGATAGTGTAATTAAACCTAGTAAGACTGATTAGTCTTAATGATGGCCTAAAACATTATGATAGTGTAATTAAACCTAGTAAGGCTGATTAGTTTTAATGATGACTTTAAAGGTATGATCATGATACCAATAGCATTGTTGTAAGCTATAATGTTGTAATTTAGATGTTAGCTAGAAAGCACATGACATTAAGACCAAGCAAGTCCAAAAAATATTAGAACAAGTGTGGATTATAAATACATTCCATGAAACTTCGTTAAGTTTGTTTGTTTGTTTTGAATTTCGCGCAAAGCTACACGAGGGCTATCTGCGCTAGCCGTCCATAATTTAGCAGTGTAAGACTAGAGGGAAGGCAGCTAGTCATCACCACCCACCGCCAACTCTTGGACTACTTTTTACCAACTAATAGTGGGATTGACCGTCACATTATAACGCCCCCACGGCTGAAAGGACGAGCATATTTGGTGGGAAGGGGATTCGGACCCTCAGATTGCGAGTCGAGAACCCTAACCACCTGGCCATGCCGGACCTGCTTCGTTAAGTTAGAGAGTGAGTTAGAGATAGTCAAGAAAGTAGAAGACAAAGAGTTGAATCAGTCAGTGTGTTTTTGTGAAGTATTTGCATTCGTGTTTGTGATCGCTTCATTTGTAACGTAGGCCGACAACAAAATCCGGCAGTGTACAAGTGTTCAAGTATGTAGTAACGTTATTGTAGGAAATAAAATAATTTGTTCTGATGATCAAAGCCAGTGTGGAATAAGAACTCCTACCAGAGGATACTATAAAAAAGGAATAGCATCAAGAAAACAGGAATGAGTTGGGTTTATAAAGCAAAGTTCAGCTGGAAATACTCCATCTATTCCAAATGACAAAAGAAGTCCAATATTTGAGGAAAATCATCCATGTGTCCACGAGCTTCTTGATAGAAATCCTTACATTATGTTGACTGACATTGGTTTCACAGCTACAACTGTTCATCCCAATTTGTTTAAAAAAAATGGCAAATTGTTTCGAGAGTTGAAGAAAGAAAAGGGATTGACACGAACAGCAGGTGGGCATACAGTTCCAGAAAAAAAAAAGCTTATTTGTGCCTCATAATGTGTGGAAAATTGACACTGAGGAAGAGTGTATTTTGGAAACTGAGTTGATGCAGAGACCTGGATGCGAAGTTGTGTTAGTTTCAGGTAGTTTCGTAGTCTATGACTAGGAAATCCCTATGTACTACATGGCAACTGCTACACCAGAGGTTGAACTTCTAGTGGAAACAGAGAGAGAGAGTGATCACTGCGTCACCAAGAAGAGAAATATTCATCTCGGGAGTTAACAGCAATAATTTTTCATCGAATGACTAAGGCATAATGGAACCAAATACTTCAGCATGTGATGAGGGATTGATGGCTGGAAGAGCTCTTCTCGATGTGAAAAATAAAGATTTTGTATGTGACTTTACCCAGCTTGTAATAAAGAGAAAGGTGGCTATAGGTGCTGATAAACTGGATTTCATCGAGATGTCATAGTATGGTTGGACATTTCTCATTGCGAGACAGGGCAAACTCCAAAATCAAGTAGGTGTTTGGAGGAGAGGCAATCAAAGCCAAAGGTCATCATCCATCGTGATCTTCTTTGGAAGTACATCACTGAGAATATGTCCAACTGGGTATCTTGTCAACGTAACTTCAACATGAGAAGGAGCACGGAGTTTCTGTCGAGACTACTATTAGAGGATCATCAAGGATGGAGCTGCCAGTGAATTTGCCTGACCACTTACCCAAGAAAAACTCCCAAAGTGTCAGAATGGCTGTTGACAACAAGGAACAAGATGCCATTCCATCTGTATACCATGAGCCTCGGAGGAGAAAATCACCAAACAAGATTTGGTGAATAGATAAATTAGTGTAGGGTTTTATTTTTTATATTAGAATTATTCAGGAGACTTCACAATCCAGGAAGAGGGCAGTGTTATAAGCTATACTTATAATGTTGTAATTTAATTTAGAAGTTAGCTAGAGGGCACAAAACGTTAAGATCAAGAAAGTCCTAGAAATAGCAAAAACAAATGTTGATTATAATTAACAAATTCCTCGAAACGTCATAACTTAGTTAAAGAGTGGTTTGAAAGATAACCAAGATTATAGTAAGAGTCGAATCAACAGGATATTTTCGTTAAGTATTTTGATCTGTATTTGCTATCGAGCGTATTGAGTTACGTTGTACAAGTGGATTTATTTTACCTTAGTAACGTTATTGGTAACGTAGGCCTACAACAAGCTACGAACTGCAGTGTACAAGTGTTCAAGTTGTAGACATGATATGGAATATCATGGAAACCCGTTTTATTCTCCAGCTGCTTGAGGTATTCGATGGCTGAGCAGATACATCGTAGAAACAACTTGTGTGTATGTAACTTGTGTTGCTTTTTCAAACAGAGATCCTTCCTGATTATGTTGCATACTGTTGCTTGGGGTACGGCTTTTACCACTGCTGGGATGCGACTTATTGTACGTGACAATATATTTCTTTCTGCGTGGTCCTGGTGCCCCAAGTTCATCCACATTCCTTTGTTTTCCAGTGTCATTAAGTACAAGTGATATTTCCATCTTGTAAATTCAAATTCCTCGATATGAACACATCTATATAATCTGAGTGTATGAATATTTTGTGTCGGAAAGGGCTGTTACATACCCTTCTAAAAAATAATCAATTTTCGGTGGCATCACACTACCTAAAATCAATAAACAATAGCAAAATGTAGTTCTGATACATTCGGTTCCACCGTAACTTCATATCGGCTGTAATTTTCATGTGATTTGCTGACTTACATATTCAAAATCGTTTTAATATAATGTACTCAACCCTCCGTATTACCGAAATGGGATTGTCAATAAGTTCCATCCTTTAACCACAAACATGTTTTGATAAATTATATTCAATGAAAGATAATTAAGTTATGTGTGTGTATTTTGTAATATAGCTGTTTGTAGATTTATTATATTCTTAGTGTTATCGTTGAGTTTGCGTAAGGACAAACGTAGAGCAGAAGGGAAATTCACCCCTAAACTCAACCCCATTCCCCCTTTTAATTATTTTATTGCAAATTTCAGCTTTTTTATATTTAGATGAAAACATCTAGTGAGAAAACTTAAAACTGCACCATACTTGTCGAAACATCTTTGGGAATAGACACTCAAATACCCCTCGACACATCAGTCATCAAATAAAATCCCCCTCTCCAATCCAAAAAAGAAATCTGAAAGAAAATCCCTGCATTTGAGAAACAAAGATGCGTTGGTATTGAAATTTGGCATAGATGTTTAATTATGATGATTTAAAACAAAAATGGTTGTAATCTTCTTACTTTTGGAAATTGAACTATTTGGGTAAAAAAAAACAACAAAAAAACAGAAGAGACTAGTCAGTATCTTTAGCTAGTTGATAGCTGCTTAACAATATATACGAGTGTATAAAGGTTCGAAACGAAGAAAACATGATCAATAGTATGATTACTTTTGTGTTAAATTAAAACATTATTATAGTAAACATACTTACAGGGTGGCCAAAGATTCGGTTGCCTCACGTTTAAATCACTTATGTGTGGTTAACACTTGATTTGCAGCACTAAAACTGTGGTTCTTTGTCAATCTTTGTGCAATATATATCATATATACACTCACCAAAATATCATACTACGTAAACGTTGACATGTGTTTTGGTTTGATATATATATATATATGTATATTGCCGTCACACAGAACTGCATATATATATATATATATATGTTACCGTATTTGTATGTTTATCTGTAAATAAAATATGCGCTTTTTTTTCGCACGAAGGGGTAATTTTGTCTATTGCTGATTGGACGCACGATGTTTATTGTGATTGGAGCGATTCCAGTCCGTGTATAAGCCAGGATATACATACAGCCAGCTTTGTAAACATCACTTGCTGATTGACTAGGAGGAGAAAGGACATTAACCTTGTATCGTTGCAATTCCCAGCGGCAGGTGATTTATGAAACGTACACTTGTGAATCTGATATTAACTTGGTAGTACGCTTGTACGGCAGACAAAATGAGGTATTAACTGTATCGTCGTGAGTGTAAGTTGTTTGTATATCTTTTTAATTGAATGATGTACTAGAAGCATTTGGGTTTACCGACTAGAAGGGGAAAGGTCATTAACCTTGCTGGATTTCAAACTTTTAAAACTGGTACGCGTGGCTCCGTATTTAACTTTTGAAGGTGAAATTGCGTTACTTAATATGACGTCTTAGAATTAAGAACGTGTTGCTACAATTTTATATAAAAATACTATATAAGTATGTATTTAATATATTAGAAATGCTTGAGATAAAACATGTGAGCACTTTTCATTTTTTTGTAAGGAAAGATATACGTTTTAATACGTTTTTTTTTTTTCTCTTCATAACTGGCTCCCAAATTTTGAACTCGTTTCAAAAGGTTGAATAGTTTAGGTTGTGAATATTTTGATGTATATGCCAATATATGAAATATATGAATTCCTGTATGAAATTACTGAAACGAAGTCTTCAAAGTTACAATTCTACTGCTATTACTTATCTGTTCAGTGTGCTTAGTGGATATTTTTGGGCGAAGATTTTAAAGTCATTTACCGATTTGCACAAAATACTGATTGCTACGTCCTACAAATAACATGTACAAACTGCGTAGCTAGAAATGAGTGAGACGAATTGCTGTTCAGACAGGTTTATGTAAACGCCACCTTTATTTTTACGTTTTATTTTAGCAGTAAAATAAACGATTCGGGGGAAACTTCTTTTAAAAGTGCTTTCATTTCTAATATTCTAATAAAAGTGGGAGTGTTTTTGGTATTTACATGTTCGTAGTAAAAATATAAGCATTTTAAAATAGAATATTATATGCAACAAATAAAATAAGTTGTCTTATAAGAACACATAATAAAATATGTTGTCTTATAAGAACACATAATAAAATATGTTGCATGTCCATCGATTCTTTGATATTCTTAAAATGGACGCGTGTAGGAGTGTCTTAACGTGTTAGTGTCTTAACGTGTAGTTAATAGTATAAAACTTCGTTTTGGGGTAAAGTCGTTCGGTATTGGAGTTAGGTACAAGCTTTGAAAATTTCCTCTTGTTGAAATGTCGGCAACAAAGTGATAACATTCTGCATGATGGTAATCATGCTAATCTGCTAATCTTTATTTCGAAAGCTCTGTGAATATATTTTAAACCTACGTCCACGTGATTTTAGGTAACTTCGAGGTATTGTGGATGGTTTAGTAAATAGTTGGTTTCTAAATTTAGCTATTGGAATCATTGTAATTCATGTTTGATAACAGATGAATTAATATTAGTAGCTCCTGTTTCATTGCTCCTATCCCCTCCCCCTCCAGTGACGCAGCGGCACGTCTGAGGACTTACAACACTAGAATCCGGGTTTCGATACCCGTGGTGAGTAGAGCACAGATACATTGTGTAGCTTTGTGCTTAATTACAAACAAACAAACAAACCTGTTTTATTGTAGGCACTAAAAAAAGATTTAGTTCTATATGACAGATTCCCAAACTTTCGTCAATAGCGACACCTATTTTTTTATTTTTGCTGATCTTCATACACTGCACCAGTGTTATATATGTACGTGTATATGACTCGAGGAAATAAAATATTAACAATACATTAAAGCAGTGTGCGTGGCTTAACTGTCACAGGAGTGATTTTGATTGTTTGGAATGTTCGCGCAAAGCTACACGAGGTTTATCTGCGCTAGCCGTCCCTAATTTAGCAGTGATAGACTCAAGGGAAGGCAGCTAGTCAACACCACTCACCGACAATTCTTGCGCTACTTTTTTTTACCAACGAACAGTGGGATTGAGCGTGATAATAACGCCCTCACGGCTGAAAGGGCTACCACGTTCGATGATGGGGATTCGAACCCGCGACCAGTGGGTTGCGAGTCGAACGCTTTAACCACCAGGAAGCCCTGTCACAGGAATGGACTCGTCTGTAGAATGAACACAGCTGTGTCATTCGCGAAGCTCGAAATCAAGTTATTTTTATTGGTTTCCGTATCGGTTATTAATAGCTGCCATACTTGTAAACTTTGCTATCTGTCTTTAGTATCCGCCATGCTTAAAAGCTCTGATTCGCATAAGTAAGAAGAATAACACGGGTTGTGGTGAGGGTTGTCCAACCGTCGAACGTGTCGCTGTTGTTTCTTACGGGACTTATGTAGGTTTCCATTTATGGAAAAAATCGAAAATTATTAATGTTTTATGTCATCGACTAGAAACCTTCCGCGGTCCGCAATTTGAGAGAGGCCATTGTAGTTTACATTACGTGCTCAGTTTGATTAATTCATTACTTAAATTAAGCATAATCAAACGAAGTTTATCCACTGGCGGATTTAAAAATAACTAACGCTTACGAAAATCTAAATTAAATAATAGACTTATCGCCAACGAATATATTTTCAAATTAAGTATTTACAGGTCACATAGTAGTGCTTTTTTCTGTTTTTCTTCGAGTTTATTCTGATGAATAAGATGGTTTTAAGATTAATACAGCGCCGCCTGTGATTTTATTTACAAAATCATATTTCGTACATTTCAAAAATCTGCAAGCAAAGCTTAGAAGGTGTAGAAATTTGAAATTTTCTTAGTGAAAGGCCCCGGCATGGCCTGGTGATTAGGGCACTTGACTCCCAATATGAGGTTCGAATCCCCGTCCCACCACACATTCTCGCCCTTTCAGCCATGGAGGCGTTATAATGTTACGGTTAATCCCACTATTCGTTGGTAAAAGAGTAGCCCAAAAGTTGGCGGTGATGGCTAGCTGTCTTCCTTCTAGTCTTTTACTGCTAAATTAGGGACGGCTAGCGCAGATAACCCTCGTGTAGCTTTGCGCGAAATATATATATATAAACAATCTTAATGCAAAACTACACAATGGGTAATCTACATTCTGTCTGTCTGTCTGTCGCGGAACACAGAATAATGGATTTTAGTGTTCTTAAACTTATCGCTAACCCTAACTGGTAATTAATAACTGGTAATTTTATAATTACATTTAAAACAAATGAAATTATTCAAATCTTCTCCCAGCATAAGTTATTTTTACGTTGTAAACGTATTGTACCAGCCATATAAGTTAACAAACAGCTTTTGCGCGCGCACACACACACACGCAAAGTGTTTTTGTTAAATAAAGAATGGATCTCAGTAGTAATGATACAACTTATGAATATACGTTCATGTATAAGTTTTTAATGTGACTTCATATTTAATAGTTCTAATTATTTCTAGCCTCGGTAACATTGGTGAAGAAAGTGTGCTGGAAAAATGTATTTGCTGTCTAATCACTATTATCTTCGAAAAAGGTAAGTACATTTTTAATTAATGAAGTTACATACAGTAATGATGTGGATATAAATTTGGAAAGAGCTAGAAGTTAGATCACTTAATTTTTGAATAAACGATATTATCAAAAACATGGACAACACACGTATGTAGATATGTAAGTATCTTCATTGTATTGAGACCAAAATAATTCAATACATGTTTAACGGGATTCCTTTTCGGGCACATTGTTAAAAAAAACAAACTATGTTGTTGCTTTTTTTTTTTTTGGCACAACGAAAATGAATTATTTATTAGTTGTTTCGGTCGACTAGTTTCGGTAGCACAGTTACCATCATCAGGGGAGGGCTTACGAATACAGAGTATCAGGGGTTACGAATACAGAGTTAGCTTAGCCTATATTATATTCCATCCGTCAAATGACAAGGTTTGTTTTTAAAACAAACGTTAGGAGACGAGGGGAGGTAGATAATAGACAGTAAACAATTTTTTTCTAATAGGGCACGTTGATTTGCCCATCGATTTTATGGATACACCCAGATCTGCTTTTAATTATGCAAGTACTTTTTCTTAAGTCCTTTTCTGCATTTCTGTTACCATATTTTATGTCGTACTAGTGTTCTTGCGATACCGTTTTTTATTTTCCTATGTCCATTATACCACAATTACAGTTACGAATTGAAATTCGATGACGAGGAACCCACTTTGAGACTAATAATGGCTGGAGACTGCTTTGTACCTGATGATGACAAAACCTTGTCGAAACGTTGTACATTTGCTGTTATGTTAAACTTATATTAAAGTTTTTCTTCATTACCCGTTCAAGCCGTCTCCGACAAAACCTTGTCGAAACCTTGTACATTGCTGTTATGTTAAAGTTTTTCTTCATTACCCATTCAAGCCGTCTCTAACCGTTAACAATTACAGTTAATTTTAAACATTTGATCTTTATTTTCAATCTTTCTTGGATCTTTAACTCGTTAACAATTTTGTTTTGGGCGAATGAAAGCTACCTTATAACCCTTTAATCGAAATGAATTGGCAGTTGTTGTGTCCGCGCCCCCCAAAAAAAAATTATATCAAAATGAAATTTATTTTGAGATGATTTTTCATAAAGTTAATTTAGAGTATCTCATTCGTAAATGTTTGTCGTTCACCTTATCGAAAACCGTGTCAACAGTTTTAGGGTCGTATCCTCTGTTCACTGCTACTGTATTTATGTAACTGCCCGGCATGGCCAGGTGGTTAAGGCACTCGACTCGCAATCTGAGGGTCGCGGGTTCGAATCCCCGTCACACCAAACATGCTCGCCCTTTCAGCCGTGGGGGCGTTATAATGTGACGGTCAATCCCACTATTCGTTGGTAAAATATTAGCCCAAGAGTTGGCGGTGGTTGGTGATGACTAGCTGCCTTCCCTCTAGTCTTACACTGCTAAATTAGGGACGGCTAGCGCAGATAGCT
>NW_013667021.1:17130-18106 GCF_000517525.1 Limulus polyphemus
AGACTTTACCTCCTTCAGTGTAATATGGTTTCGGAGCTTTACCTCCTTCAGTGTAATATGGTTTCGGAGTTTACCTCCTTTAGTGTAATATGGTTTCGGAGTTTACCTCCTTTAGTGTAATATGGTTTCGGAGTTTACCTCCTTTAGTGTAATATGGTTTCAGACTTTACCTCCTTTAGTGTAATATGGTTTCAGACTTTACCTCCTTTAGTGTAATATGGTTTCAGACTTTACCTCATTTAGTGTAGTATGGTTTCAGACTTTACCTCATTTAGTGTAGTATGGTTTCAGACTTTACATCATTTAGTGTAATATGGTTTTAGACTTTACCTCATTTAGTTTAATACGGTTTCAGATTTAACCTCCCTCAGTGTAATATGGTTTTTAGACTTTACCTCATTTAGTGTAATACGGTTTCAGATTTAACCTCCTTTATTGTAATATGGTTTCAGATTTAACCTCCTTTATTGTAATATGGTTTCAGATTTAACCTCTTTTAGTGTAATATGGTTCCAGACTTTACTTCTTTTAGTGTAATATGGTTTCAGAGTTTACCTCATTTAGTGTAATATTCTTACATATATCTGGAGCGATTTGTTTTCATTATTTTTTTAAAAAGCTTGGTTAATTAATGAGGTTTCGCCTTAGCTTTTCAAATTAAACCCCTATCTATAGAATACAAACCTGGGCTTTTGGCAAACTATTCCAAAACTTTGAAATGGTTATTTTCAAACTAGAAGTATGTGCACAGTGACATGCTGACCAAAACTTTCTCCAAGGTCCATGGAATATCTTTATTTGGGATCTCTTTAAGTCCATCGGCATTTTTAGAGGTATAGACACTTCACAGATCGGCCCTTCTCCAATGTACAGAATGAAGCCCCCACCATAATCTTTCATGTTTGATGCAACACAATATTACAAAAGTTCCCCACTTGTGCGCCTCCTGGTCCATGTTCGACCACCCCTTCAAACC
>NW_013667021.1:18127-22107 GCF_000517525.1 Limulus polyphemus
ACACCAAACATGCTCGCCCTTTCAGCCGTGGGGGCGTTATAATGTGACGGTCAATCCCACTATTCGTTGGTAAAATATTAGCCCAAGAGTTGGCGGTGGTTGGTGATGACTAGCTGCCTTCCCTCTAGTCTTACACTGCTAAATTAGGGACGGCTAGCGCAGATAGCTCTCGTGTAGCTTTGCGCGAAATTCAAAAACAAACAATTTATGTAACTTTGTTTCGTTCTTTGAAAAGCACTCCAAGCATGTATGTAAAATGTCCTTAGTTTCTTAGTTAAAGAGTGGTTCAAGTCATGATGTGGTGGCATGCCGAGGGCAAAAGGTTTTGAAATACACCGAATTTTACATTTTTTAACAATACCACCTAAGAACACGAATTTATGTTTAATATTGGTTGTTTGTTAACTTTATTTAGTGTAATATAGTTTCAGTTTACCTTCTTTATTGTAATACGGTTTCAGATTTTACCTCCTTTAGTGTAATATGGTTTCAGACTTTACCTCATTTAGTGTAATACGGTTTCAGACTTTACCTCATTTAGTGTAATATGGTTTCAGATTTTACCTCCTTTAGTGTAATATGGTTTCAGACTTTACCTCATTTAGTGTAGTATGGTTTCAGACTTTACCTCATTTAGTGTAGTATGGTTTCAGACTTTACCTCATTTAGTGTAGTATGGTTTCAGACTTTACCTCATTTAGTGTAATATGGTTTTAGACTTTACCTCATTTAGTGTAATACGGTTTCAGATTTAACCTCCCTCAGTGTAATATGGTTTTTAGACTTTACCTCATTTAGTGTAATACGGTTTCAGATTTAACCTCCTTTATTGTAATATGGTTTCAGATTTAACCTCTTTTAGTGTAATATGGTTCCAGACTTTACTTCTTTTAGTGTAATATGGTTTCAGAGTTTACCTCATTTAGTGTAATATTCTTACATATATCTGGAGCGATTTGTTTTCATTATTTTTTTAAAAAGCTTGGTTAATTAATGAGGTTTCGCCTTAGCTTTTCAAATTAAACCCCTATCTATAGAATACAAACCTGGGCTTTTGGCAAACTATTCCAAAACTTTGAAATGGTTATTTTCAAACTAGAAGTATGTGCACAGTGATATGCTGACCAAAACCTTCTCCAAGGTCCATGGAATATCTTTATTTGGGATCTCTTTAAGTCCATCGGCATTTTTAGAGGTATAGACACTTCACAGATCGGCCCTTCTCCAATGTACAGAAGGAAGCCCCCACCACAATCTTTCATGTTTGATGCAACACAATATTACAAAAGTTCCCCACTTGTGCGCCTCCTGGTCCATGTTCGACCACCCCTTCAAATCTAATTGAAACGGCTCTCATCCTACTGTTCCATGTTCGACCACCCCTTCAAATCTAATTGAAACGGCTCTCATCCTACTGGTCCATGTTCGACCACCCCTTTAAATCTAATTGAGACGGCTCTCATCCTACTGTTCCATGTTCGACCACCCCTTCAAATCTAATTGAAACGGCTCTCATCCTACTGGTCCATGTTAGACCACCCCTTGAAATCTAATTGAGACGGCTCTCATCCTACTGTTCCATGTTAGACCACCCCTTCAAACCTAACTGAAACATTTCTCATCCTACCACAAAATTCGTGACCAATATTTACAAGTTTTACACCAAATAAAGAATGATACCAAGCATTAATAGATAGTTTACCTATCATAGTCTCTGCAGAAGTATTCATTTTGATGATGAACACACTGCACAGACCTCAAAGATGGCGTCTGCACTAATTTGGCCACATAGATGCTTCCAAGCCACTGTGAATTTGTTGTAAAGGCTATATTTTTTTTCTCACAAAACCAACAGTAAATCGCGCGCCACCAAGAATTATGGCTTTCACGTATTCGTTATTTTTTTTTTTTTTGAGCTTCAGAAACTGCCCGTTGTCTCTTCTCACTCAATTTTAGTTAAATGATGACGTTTTGGCACCTATTATCTACCACTCTGTTTTATGTGTATTTTATACTGGCTCAGTTTCTTTGCAGTACACGTTGAAGTAGTGTTCACATACTTACAGCAAATTAGTGAATGTAAAAACGCAGAGAATTTGCAACTGATTCATCAGGTGGAAAACGAAGTTTTATAACAAATAAAAAAACAAACACGGCAATACCAAAAAGCATCTATAATACGAACGTTTCGGAACTTCCTTAAATTCCATCATCAGCGTAAATATCTCAAAAAAAAATTAGTTCATAATTTTCGAACTACAAAAACAACATACATTCGAACGTTATGAACTATTTTTTAAAGATATTAACCCTAATGATGGAGCCCCCCCAGTGGCACTGCGGTGTGTCTGCGGACTTACAACGCTAGAAACCGGGTTTCGATACCCGTGGTGGGCAGAGCACAGATAGCCCATTGTGTAGCTTTGTGCTTAACTTCAAACAAACAAACTAATGATGGAATTTAAAGAAATTCCGAAACGTCCGTATGAAAGATGTTTTTTTGGTATTACCGTGTTTTTAATATTTATTAGAAAACGGAGAGAATCAGTACATTCAAGAGAAAAACGGCACGTGGCCTTCATGTTTGTCTGATTTTGTTCTTCATGAATCCTTTTTTTTAACATCACTTAGTGTTACTTTTTTTTCTGTGTTAGATAACTCAGCTTTTACATCGAAATCTTTAACCTAACTTCTTTAACCAAATAAACTAGTAGTATTACATACTTGTATATCGTATACATCACTATAAACTCCTAAAATATAATAATAATGTAAAGTCCTCGATTTAAGCAAGATACAATTTATATGTTAGTTTGAGGTTCCGAACAGTCTGGTTTTTATTAACTATTAGTCTTAGCTCACTGCATTTTCATCATGTCAACACCTCTGAAATCCATAATCATGTAAAAAAAAAAAGGTAAAAGGCTTAACCACCTAAGGTCATGCAGACAGTGCATAGTGCAGGGGCTGTTGTATGTCTCGTGACATGTTGCTTCCAAAGGCCCAGCAGTTGTGACAATACAGCGACTGATGTGGTTAACAATATGACAATTAAATAAATGCCTCAGGACAGCGGTCGAGAAATAACAGAGACAGGAAACAACAAGAGATTCAACAGTTTTTTTTTAATACTACAAGAAATAGAATGTATAAGCGTACAAACATAAAATAATTATAAATACCATATTGCAATTAATAAATTACAATGCTAAAATCCGTGGTTCGGCTCCAGCGGTGAACAGAGTGCAGATATCCTATTGAGTAGCTTTGTACTTAGAAAACAAAAATATAGGCGTGAAACTAAAGAACGTTATTGTGAACCGTTGAAACTCTACGTACATCATTATTTGTAACTGTGAGTACTTTCGTAAAGGTTTGTTTGTTTGTTTTTGAATTTCGCGCAAAGCTACACGAGGGCTATCTGCGCTAGCCGTCCCTAATTTAGCAGTGTAAGACTAGAGGGAAGGCAGCTAGTCATCACCACCCACCGCCAACTCTTGGGCTACTATTTTACCAACGAATAGTGGGATTGACCGTCACATAATAACGTCCCCACGGCTGAAAGGACGATCATGTTTGGTGGGACGGGGGATTCGAACCCGCGACCCTCAGATTACGAGTCGAGTGCTCTAACCACCTGGCCATGCCGGGCCAACTGAAGAAAGGAGTTTATGGATAAAAGCACGGTACAGATTATTATATACTGAAATATGTACAGTTATTTCACATCTACCAATCCTGAGGGTTAACAACTACGGTTCTCTGTTGTTCTCTATTTTTCGCTGCCTGTCCCATTTTTCTTAATTTAAGCTTCTCGTCCCCCCAAATCATTTTCTAGAGTAATCGAGCTAAGTGAATCTCGTCCTGCTCCCCACTCTCTTTCCTTTGATATCGCTCTTACCAACATTCCAGTTTTCATACAAACCATTAGATGCTTAATATAAGAAGTTACGAAAATTTTTATGATACAAGAGATTTCA
>NW_013667021.1:22611-27446 GCF_000517525.1 Limulus polyphemus
TTATTTCCCATCTACCAATCCTGAGGGTTAACAACTACGGTTAAAAACACGGTACAGATTATTATATACTGAAATATGTACAGTTATTTCCCATCTACCAATCCTGAGGGTTAACAACTACGGTTAAAAACACGGTACAGATTATTATATACTGAAATATGTACAGTTATTTCCCATCTACCAATCCTGAGGGTTAACAACTATGGATAAAAACACGGTACAGATTACTATATACTGAAATATGTACAGTTATTTCCCATCTACCAATCCTGAGGGTTAACAACTACGATTCTCTGTTGTTCTCGCTGCCTGTCCCATTTTTCTTAATTTAAGCTTCTCGTCCCCCCAAATCTATTTCTAGAGTAATCGAGCCAAGTGAATCTCGTCCTGCTCCTCACTCTCTTTCCTTTGATATCGCTCTTACCAACATTCCAGTTTTCATACAAACCATTACATGCTTAATATAAGAAGTTACGAAAATTTTTATGATACAAGAGATTTCACATGATGTTTGTAAAGAGGTAATGGCGGAGAAAGACATTGAAGAAACGGTAAAAACGAGGAGCGCCCTCACGTGGCAAAGCAGCAACATACGGAGGAGTGTCGTAGATTAGAGTTCCAAAAGGAACGATAGGCTTGTACATTACAAATTACTGTCAGATAGCAGTTTACAAAGAAAACAAGGGAGGTTTTTGTTGGTCATTACACCAGAGAGGACCTCTTTTATTTTAGTTTTTGTATTCAATAGCAGCTCGTTAGTGTTCCTGGACTTTGAATCTGAAGGTTCATATCTCGCATCCTGTTCCCGCAGAAACTTGCTTCGCTCTTTGGAGCCATGGGTGCGCTATAAGAGTGACAGTTGACAGTCAAACTCCACAATTCGGTTAGACAATTACCACAAAAGTTGGCGGTGGGTGCCTTCTTTCTAATCTGTCTGTTCAAAATTAAAGACTGCTATGCGCAGGTATCTCTTGGCCATCTTTGCGAGGGGATTCTTAAGAACAAACATAAATTAACAACCTGCTATCTTTTATAACTACCACAGGAGGATAACTCAGGGAAACTGCATAACCAAATTACTGATGACGTGTATAAATTTTTCACTTTCGTGACAAACAGCTCGTTATCAGTGTTTGAATCACGAACAAGCACAATTGAACTGGTGTAACGAGAACCAATCAAGCAATGATGAGCAGGAAGTAGAAACGAAAATGAACACTACAACTCGTAAGGAGAGAGCAAACTCAACGGGGAGGTGTCTGCATTAGAGAGGAGGTAAACATTATCCAGATCTGCGAATGAATCAGTAAGTCGGTATTTTTTTTTTTAAGTTCGTATAAATATCAGAAACGCACACATTTGTTTTCCTCTAAACTCATTCCAGCTCATTGAAATTGTACTGGTAGGAAGTTTTTTCCCGCTTTTATTTGATTTGTCGATAGATGTAAGGAAGCGGTTAGTGGAACGTACAACACCGCTACAATATTTCATTAGTTCCTATTGTACGGTAAGTATTCATGCCTCTCTCTCACGCCACGTGACTACATATGTGGGCTAGAAACTTGTTTTGTTGTGGTAACGGCAGTGACGTCACTAGGTGTCTTCTACGAGTCCCGCGCGGATAAGTTCTGTTATGCGTCTAGCACGGATTCCTGCGGCACTGGGTAGGAAGGTTGTAATTAAAAATGGCGGATACTGCAAATCGTAGATTAAACTAACATGTCGGGCGATAGGAAAACTTGAATGGCTCGTTCGATTCACCCCCCCCCCTCCATGTATTCGAATCATCGTGCCTCACTGGAGCGCCTTCCTGTAGTTTGAAAAGTATTAGATGTTTGTCGATAGGTGGCTAAAGATACTGAAACTTACATAAATCTGACACAGAAGTGTAAGATTTAGCTTATTTTAGGGGATACAAACACTAAAATTAGAGCTGTAACCGGTATTATGATCCTATATATTACTCCAGAATAGTAATGTTAACAGGAGAGGTATTTTATTACGTTCTTAATGCTTTAATAAATTAAAGGATTGCCCACTGGTTTCTTAGGAAAGGGGCACATCTTGAAAGGGCGTCAAAAAAGTTAGAAAGACGCTTAGTTTCTGACACGCCCGCTCCCTCAACCCCTAAACGTTTGCCTCAAGTTTTTTTAAAAAATTAATATTGAAAAATAAAATTAATGCGAAAGTTGGTTACTTGTGATTTAAATATACCCAGAATTATATTATCCAGTATCAAATACAATCAAACGACAAAAAAAAAAAACATTTTGTCTTTATACCTTTTTTCAGGAAAAAAAATATCAAAATTGCCTTTTTATTCTAAACGTGCCTACTCTTCTCCCTATTTCTCAAATGTCATTCCGGTGTTTTTGGCGCCCTTCCAAAATTGGACAATTCTCTTAAACAACACGAGATTTGGTCTCTTCAAACTGTATGTATATGTGTGTGTGTTTAGTCAAGCAAGTTATTTTGTCCCCCCGGTGGGACAGCGGTAAGTCTACGGATTTACAACGCTAAAATCCGGGGTTCGATTCCCCGCGGGGAATACAGCAAATGATCCATTGTGGCTTTGCTCTGATAAACAACAAGTTATATTGTATTTAACGTTTTTTTCGATGGGATAAATTCGCCCATTTCTAATTATGTTAACTATGGAAAGAGAAGTGAAGAAAACAACTTACTTTTTTTTTTTTTGTGTAACCATCTGTACAAATTGAAGGAAATCCATCAAGTCCATTATCATAGACCTGTTTGAGAAGTAAATTACTTTTATAATATAAAAGTAGAGTGCCCGGTGGGACAGCGGTAACTCTACGGGATTTACAACGCTCAAATCAAGAGTTCGATTCCAGTTGGTGAACGCAGCAAATAGCCCGATGTGGCTTTGTTATAAACACACACATATAATAGCATGTTTAGCCTTCGCCAATAACATTTCAGACGAATGAATTACATAACATTTTGATTCGATAATTATTTTTTTTACAATCGTTATAAAAATTCATTTCATGTTGGGTTATTTAGATGTAAATAACATTATCGTTGGTTCAAATTAATCATTTTCGTTAGTTTGAAACTGAGAGACTAGAGGGAAAGCAGTTAGTCAACACTCTTTAGGATCACCCACCGCCAACTCTTTAGTTACTCTTGTTTCACGGGATAGTGGGATTTGCCCGTTACCTTTATAACGCACCCAAGGCCCCAAAATGCGAATCGCGACTTGTTTTTTTTTTCTTTGTGGCAACGAGACGAGAATGATGGACCTACAGTTCCATAGTCCGGCACACTAACCACTAGGCCACGCTTGGCCATCATTATATGAAATAGACGGTTGTTTGTTCTCCATCTCTGTAATTGAAGGCTTCCTCCGGTGTTTAGCACAATTTATTCAAATGACTGAAGATGTTCAGGTTGAAAATTCACCTATATATAAAAAAAAATACTCAATGTTTGTTTGTTTGTAGTTAAACACAAAGCTACACAAAGGGCTATCTGTGCTCTGCCCACCACGGGTATCGAGACCCGGTTTCTAGCGTTGTAAGTCCGCAGACATATCGCTGTGCCACTGGGGGGACTTTGTTTGTTTGTAGTTAAGCACAAAGCTACACAAGGGCAATCTGTGCTCTGCCCACCCCACGGGTATCAAAACTCGGTTTCTAGCGTTGCAAGTCAGCAGACATACCGCTGTGCCACTGGGGAGGGGGGGGTGGCTTTGTTTGTTTGTAGTTAAGCGCAAAGCTATACAAGGGCAATCTGTGCTCTGCCCACCACGGGTATCGAAACCCGGTTTCTAGCGTTGCAAGTCAGCAGACATGCCGCTGTGCCACTGGGGGGGGGGGGCTACTCAATATTCGAACAACAGAAAACATAAATTTTGTCAATTCACATAGTGTTAATATGATGGAGTTTTATAACTGGAAGTTAACTGACTACATATTGAGAACACTTAACATGGTGTCAGTATAATGGAGTTTTATAACTGGAAGTTAACTGACTACATATTGAGAACACTTAACATAGTGTCAGTATGATGGAGATTTTATAACTTGAAACTAATCAACCGAGTTGGTCATTCTGAATCTATTTTGACCACTCTGTGGCCATGCCAGAATACTACGTTTGTGTCGTAATCATAAGATAATCAAAAATATTATTAACATTGACAAATTAAATTACGTTTTAAAGTAATTATGTGTTGTACAGGTTGGTCCAAAATTAGCTTTCCTATTTTACAATTTAATCTATATAAATATAATAGTACTGTCTGTTGTATGTCCATGTAACTACTTTGCAGGGTGTGGATGGATCTTCACTCAGATTGATATGGAGGTTCATTAGGTACATGGGGAGATACATACAAAATTTCAGTTTAGCGTTATGCGGTTTTTATAGTAGTTTTAGCGTTTTTTTTTTTTTTTTACAATTACGTATAAGGGAAGCAACTTTTCCTGTCCTAAAATAACCTTTCATTACTCATGAATTTACATAACTTCCGTCCAGGGGTCGGGTACTCCAACTAGTAATTCAATAACTAAGGAAATCTAACCAGCAAGAAAAGGCTCAATGCATCGTTTGGCTGCTTGCAAAGACCAAGTCAATGACTGTGGTGTAGCATATTTATACACGCCAGTACAGGAAAGTTTGTTTGTTTGTTATTAATTTCGCGCAAAGCTACACGAGGGCTATCTGCGCTAGCCGTCCCTAATTTAGCAGTGTAAGACTGGAGGGAATGCAAGCTAGTCATCACCACCCACCGCCAACTCTTTGGCTACTCTTTTTGCAACGAATAGGGGGTTTGACCGTCACATTATTACGCCCCCACGGCTGGAAGG
>NW_013667021.1:27456-40099 GCF_000517525.1 Limulus polyphemus
GTTGGGTGTGACAGGGATTCGACCCCGCGACCCGCAGATTGAGAGTTGAGCGCCCTAACCACCTGGCCATGCCGGGCCGTACAGGAAAGAACCACATCGAAAACGACTATCCCGGGAGTGGATGAAGAAGCTATTGGAAACAAGCAGTGTGTTGCAGTGACTGGGTGCTGGAACGCCCTCTATCAGGGATGAACGTACCGACCAAGTACGCAAATCGTTTCAGCGTAGCTCACGAAAATCGCTTCGGCGTGCTTCCCTGCTACGTGGCCTTCGTAGACGACTTCATCTGTATGCCTACAAATTTCAGTTGGTACAGTCTCTGCGACCAGATGAGGGACAACAGCGCAAGACCTCCTTGACCACATAGATGAAGACAATACCTTTCTAGCTCGTGTACTCATTTAGGTGTAAGGCTACATTTCGTACCTCTGGTAAAATGAATCGCCATAACGTCCGCGTTTGGGGCTCGGAAAACCTCCACGAAATTGTGCGTGATAGCCCAAAGGTGAATGTGTGGTCCGGCCTCAAGTGTGATAAAATTATTATCTTTCTTTTTCGCTGAGAGCACTACTCCCAGAAGCGTGTATCTTGACATGCT
The DNA here is from genome assembly GCF_000517525.1 of Limulus polyphemus. Classification (NCBI taxonomy): domain Eukaryota; kingdom Metazoa; phylum Arthropoda; class Merostomata; order Xiphosura; family Limulidae; genus Limulus; species Limulus polyphemus. Next base: position 28,055 of record NW_013667021.1, read on the forward strand.
GGAACTATTTGTGGTCACACAACTGGAGGAAATACAACCACGGATAATATTTTAACATGATGGTGCTCCACATCACTTGAGTTTGTTGGTCAGATGTTTCCTAGTGCTCCACATCACTTGAGTTTGTTGGTCAGATGTTTCCTAGTGATTCACATCACTGGAGTTTGTTGGTCAGATGTTTCCTAGTGCTCCACATCACTGGAGTTTATTGGTCAGATGCTTCCTAGTGCTGCACATCACAAGAATTTGTTGGTCAGATGTTTCCTAGTGCTGCACATCACAAGAATTTGTTGGTCAGATGTTTCCTAGTGATTCACATCACTTGAGTTTGTTGGTCAGATGTTTCCGAGTGCTGCACATCACAAGAATTTGTTGGTCAGATGTTTCCTAGTGATTCACATCACTGGAGTTTGTTGGTCAGATGTTTCCTAGTGCTCCACATCACTGGAGTTTGTTGGTCAGATGCTTCCTAGTGCTTCACATCACTGGAGTTTGTTGGTCAGATGTTTCTTAGTGCTCCACATCACTGGAGTTTGTTGGTCAGATGCTTCCTAGTGCTTCACATCACTGGAGTTTGTTGGTCAGATGTTTCTTAGTGATTCACATCACTGGAGTTTGTTGGTCAGATGTTTCCTAGTGCTTCACATCACTGGAGTTTGTTGGTCAGATGTTTCCTAGTGCTCCACATCACTGGAATTTGTTGGTCAGATGCTTCCTAGTGCTCTACATCATTTGAGTTTGTTGGTCAGATGCTTCCTAGTGCTCTACATCATTTGAGTTTGTTGGTAAGATGTTTCCTAGTGCTCTACATCATTGGAGTTTGTTGGTAAGATGTTTCCTAGTGCTCTACATCATTGGAGTTTGTTGGTAAGATGTTTCCTAGTGCTCTACATTATTGGAGTTTGTTGGTAAGATGTTTCCTAGTGCTCTACATTATTGGAGTTTGTTGGTAAGATGTTTCCTAGTGCTCTACATCATTGGAGTTTGTTGGTAAGATGTTTCCTAGTGCTCTACATCATTGGAGTTTGTTGGTAAGATGTTTCCTAGTGCTCTACATTATTGGAGTTTGTTGGTAAGATGTTTCCCAGTGCTTCACATCAGCTTCTTCCTTAATTAGTGTGTTTTTCCTGTTTACTCCAAAGTCAACAGCAACTTCTAAAATTTATATAAAACGCACTTTCAAATCACCGAAAACATATATTTTATGAAGAGAATGCTGTTGATTTTATGATATCATTTAGTTTGTTTGATGTAGAAATGGTGTGCAGTAAAGAAGAAGTAAAAAAAGTTAAGCGCTTTTTTATTTGTAAAATTGTAGAACAGGGATTTAAAACTAGCTCCACTCATTGAAGATCTGTGTTGTTGGTCTTAGGTTGTAGTTGTGCATCAACTGACAGTCAAGAATATCACCCGATGATCAATGTCTTTTTGTTTTTATTGTAACCTTCGTTATATTTTAAAACCATTTTCGGCTGTAAGATGGCGCCACATGTTATTTTTTTCTTTCCGAATCAAGAATATCACCCGATGAACAATGTTTTTTTGTTCTTATTGTAACTTTCGTTACATTTTAAAAATAATTTCGGCTGTAAGATGGCGCCACATGTTATTTTTTTTTCCCGAAAATAATATGAATCAACCATTATATGAAACGTTGTCAAAAATAGGCTAAATACCCTTACAGATATGAGATTCAAATTTATAATCTAACGCTTTGGTTATTGATTGCTTTGCTGATGAAAGTAGTGTATGTAGTAAAGGGTTGCCTAAAAGTATTTCCTATTTTAAAATTTGATAAATAAATAACTCACGAAATACAACCATACAATTTCAACATCTTGTGGCTCAATTGAAACAATTTTTATTGACATGCCAGTGGCTCTCAGCACGTCTAACCGATTTTAGTCCACGTTCGCTGCAACATATCCACAGTGGCGATGGCGTCCGTTATCCTGGTCTTTAGCTCCGTGATGTTTGCCATAAGTGTGCGATACATCATATCCTCAACATACCCCCATATTTTTTTTCCTGTACCACAGTCATTAACATGGTCTCTGCAAAACAAACAATACATTAAGCCTTTTCTTGCACGGGTGCTAACTTACAGGGTAACACTACTTACTGGAGTGAAAAAAAATCAAGACAATAAAAACTTTCAGTTGGGCTACAAAATGTTGAAAACTTCTTGGTTGTTTAATTATTATTTAATTATTAAATGTTAAAATATAAAAGATAATTTTGGACCACCCTGTATTTATTCAAAACAGTCACTGCAATAGTTGAAAGTATATTCTGAAAGTTGGTGTTAATGTTTTCCTTACGTTATTGGTAAAAAAAAATCGTTTGCCAAACAAAATATGATACTTTTTGTAACAGGACAACGAATTTTGACAGTTGTAGAGGTTTGATTTGTTGCCAAATTTGTGATCCGATTACGTGGCTAATTCCTTACTGCGGGGTTCGAATCCTCGTCGCCGAACATGCTCGCCCTTTCAGCCTTGGGGGCGTTATAATGTGACATTCAATCCCACTATTCGTTGGTAAAAGTTGGCGGTGGGTTGTGTTGTCTAGCGGCCCTCTCTCTAGTCTATCACTGCTAAATTAGGAAGGGCTAGCACTGATAGCCCTCTCGTAAGCTTTGCGCGAAATTCAAACCTATCGTTAATTATTACGAGAAACATCAGTACAGGAGGGAGGAACTGTACCTGACTCTATCAGATCTACATGGATCTAAATCCCAATGAAGAATTCCAGCTGCGAGAGCCCTACATGGCCTGGTGATTAAAGCGCTCGACTAGCAAACTGAGGCTATTCCTACTGCATAGTGCCATAGCTCACAAACTGTGGGGTGCGACCCTCTGATTGCTCACAACTATAACTATAGAAGCATATAAATTATATTTGAAAGTACAAGGTTCAAACTAAAGAAATTATAAAAAAAGTATTATACTGTCAAGAAAAATAGAAACAATAATTAACATGGGAAAATGACAAGTATCGGAACACGGTTCTTTTACCCCCAGTGGAATTTCCAGATCCCTTAACACAGTGAACATAAAAACCTTTGAACTTTGTATTGCTTCACTGCGTGTTCCTTAGAAGCAACCTATCGTGAAATAACAGACCATTTGCATCATAAAATGGAGTTGAAGACTTGCATCATTATTGGTCATTTCAAATATAGGAGACTCCCCAATGATACCTTGTATTTTTTTCTTAAGTTTTGGCGTGTGAAGGTACTCGCACAGAACACATTTAATTTTAGAATAAGTAACATATATATTTAAAAACAATATTCGCTTCCTGCATAGTTTGATGCACTAACTAAAATTTGTTTGTCTGTTTTAAAGCAAAGCCACAATGAATTATCTGCTGTGTCGACTGCGGGGAATTGAACCCCGGATTTTAGCGTTGCAAGTCCATAAACTTACCACTGTTCCCATCGGGGGACATTAACCCAACTAAAATTTTGAGGTTTGTAGTATCTGTCATGTTTTTGAAAGGGAAAAAAGTCCATAAATAGGCAATATTCATGTGCAATTCCCCCCTCTCCTTTTTGAGATGGGGACTGATAGTAGCTCAGTGTGTCGGACTGTGGATATTCGAACCCAAATGTTCGCATTTTACTATCGGGGGGAAAACAATCGAATTTCGCACTTTGTGCCTGTGGGTGCGTTATAAGTGTGACAGTAAAATTCCACTATTTTGTCACACAAGAAGAGCTCAGGGGTTAGCGGTTGGTGTTGTTGACTAACTGCCTTCCTTCTAGAATGCTTTATTAATGTTTTCTATTTTAATTTTAACGTAACCTCCCTCACACGTGACCTTTCAACCGGTAACAAGACTTAAATGTTTTTTTTTTTTATGGTCAGGTCATGTAAGAAACGGGTATTTTTACGTATTAACCGGACCTCGAAGTTCCAGATTTATTGAATAAAGTAAGATTATCCGTGTAAAACACGTGCCAGCGTCATCCATAAACGAAAAGTAAACTGGCTTTTCAAAAATGCCACTCGTCTGGATATTTTAACTAGAAAGCTCTTGTAACACCGGGATAAAAGCACATCCGCTTATGCATACAGAGATTTTTAACGTCGGTTCTCTGAAAAGAAGAAACTGCAGAAAGCATCAAGGAAAATCATTAGGCCTACGATTGTACAAAGTAATGGGGGGGGGGGGGAAGAGGCATCGATTAGGAGTGTCTAGTTTAGTCGTGCCCAGCGATACAGTCATTCAGAACTGGATTCTCAAATACAAATAAGTTTTCTTTCTAAAAATGTCAATACACATAAAAGGCGGATACTGCAAAAAAAAAAAAAAGGCTTAGAGAATTTGTTAGTTTGTGGACCTCTATAATAAGCAATAATTATTATATACCATTAATGAACGTTTGAGTGGTATATACTTCATTAATAGTAGTGTTCTTATTATTTTTTAAATAATAATGATACTATTGTAACCATACCACTATTATGAGCAACATTTCAGACACGAAAAGAAAACTAAACGTCAAAATAAAAAAATTATTATACTTCATTACAACGTTAGAAAACACATTTCGGATAAATTTTTTTGGGGAGGGTGGTGTCCTATGTTTGTTCTGTTCTTGATAGCTCGGCATGGCTAGGTGGTTAGGACGCTCGAATCGCAATCTGAGGGTTGCGGATTCGAATCCCCGTTCCACCAAACATGCTCGCCCTTTTAGCTGTAGGGGAGTTATAACTTGACGATCAATCCCACTATTCGTTGGTAAAAGAGTAGCCCACGAATTGGCGGTGGGTAGTGATGACTAGATGCCTTCTCTTTAGTCTATCACTTCTAAGTTACGGACGGCTAGCGCAGATAGACCTCGTGTAGCTATGCGTGAAATTCTAAACCAAACCTGTTCTTGATTTATAGGCAGCCGTGATACTGGTGTTTTGTGCGTGGCTTTTATGGCATGAACCCCGAAACGAAACAAGCGGATGTACCGAAACACCCTTTGACCTCAAAGTACAATTTTTAACCAAACACTTGGAAAAAAAACCGTCTATTTTATGTTTAATAAATGAGAAATTATCAATGTAGGACGACTGAACAATTTGTTGGTGTGAGCTAATTACCCCCCCCTACCTCCCCCACACATACAAAGAAAAGACGACTGAACAATTTGTTAATGTGAGCTAATTACCCCCTACCTCCCCCACACATACAAAGAAAAGACGACTGAACAATTTGTTAATGTGAGCTAATTACCCCCCTAACTCCTCCACACATACAAAGAAAAGACGACTGAACAATTTGTTAGTGTGAGCTAATTATCCCCTATCTCTCCCATACATACAAAGAAAAGACGACTGAACAGTTTGTTAGTGTGAGCTAATTATCCCCCTAACTCCTCTACACATACAAAGAAAAGACGACTGAACAATTTGTTAATGTGAGCTAATTATCCCCCTACCTCCCCCACACATACAAAGAAAAGACGACTGAACAATTTGTTAATGTGAGCTAATTATCCACCCTACCTCCCCCACACATACAAAGAAAAGACGACTGGACAATTTGTTAGTGTGAGCTAATTATTCCCCTACCTCCCCCACACATACAAAAAAAAAGACTACTGGACAATTTGTTAGTGTGACTACCCAGGATAGATTCCAAGCCCGTAATTACCTAAACCAATGTGCTCTTTACATCTGATCAAACGTTAGAACTTTCAAATCCTACACCTAACTAATCCTAAATGTAATCAACTCGTTTAGTCTTCAAGATTATTATGTATTTAAGACTCCCACTTATCAGACTTCAAGATTATTATGTATTTAAGATCCCCACTTATCAGACTTCAAGATTATTATATATTTAAGATCCCCACTTATCAGACTTCAAGATTATTATGTATTTAAGATCCCCACTTATCAGACTTCAAGATTATTATATATTTAAAATCCCCACTTATCAGACTTCAAGATTATTATGCATTTAAGATCCCCACTTATCAGACTTCAAGATTATTATGCATTTAAGATCCCCACTTATCAGACTTCAAGATTATTATGTATTTAAGATCCCCACTTATCAGACTTCAAGATTATTATGTATTTAAGATCCCCGCTTATCAGACTTCAAGATTATTATGCATTTAAAATCCCCGCTTATCAGACTTCAAGATTATTATGCATTTAAGATCCCCGCTTATCAGACTTCAAGATTATTATGCATTTAAGATCCCCACTTATCAGACTTCGAGATTATTATGTATTTAAGATCCCCGCTTATCAGACTTCAAGATTATTATGCATTTAAGATCCCCACTTATCAGACTTCAAGATTATTGTGCATTTAAGATCCCCACTTATCAGACTTCAAGATTATTATGGATTTAAGATCCCCACTTATCAGACTTCAAGATTATTATGGATTTAAGATCCCCACTTATCAGACTTCAAGATTATTATGGATTTAAGATCCCCACTTATCAGACTTCAAGATTATTATGTATTTAAGATCCCCACTTATCAGACTTCAAGATTATTATGCATTTAAGATCCTCACTTATCAGACTTTAAAATTTTTATGTATTTAAAATCTCCACTTATCAGACTTTAGCTAAACTCCTGTTTATCTACTAGTTCAACATTAGTTTACAATCAATTCCGGAACTTTACGTAACACATTTTGACATCACTACAACATTCTATTATCTGTGGGCCGCGTGTGGCCTGCTGTTTAGCATGATGGACAGTGAATTTTAGGGTTCCAGGTTCACGTCCCGTTGACGCAAGATCATACTTTGGGATCGTGAGTGCGTTGTAATACTGATAGTCAAAGTACACGATTCGATTAGAATTGTTCAAAAGTTGGCGGTAGGTGCTATTGACTAGCTACTCGCCCTCTGATATATCATTTAGAAATTAGGAACGACTAGCAAAGTTAGCCCTTGCATTTCTTTGCGCGATCATCGGAAACGAACAATCTGTCATCTGTTACTGAAGCCCCTCAGTGGCACAGCGGTATGTCTGCGGACTTACAACGCTAGAATCCGGCCCATTGTGTAGCTTTGTGCTTAATTACAAATAAACATACAAACAAATTGTTACTGAAACTGCCTGATATTTTCTTTTAAGTGATTGATTATGCAAGACACCGTAATTAGATATAAATATTGTTCAAGCTATGGCCTGTAAATACAAGTTTTAGTAAATCATATTAAAGGTCTTTTTCTCATTTTTTGAAACTTGTTTCGTTTTACCATTGCAACCCCCGGTTACTCAACGGCAAGCTTAAGGGCTTATAGCGCTTAAATCAGGGGCTCGATTCGTCCGTTAGGCACAGCAGAGACGGCTCACTGCATTTAACAACAAGCATTACAAATATGATGTCATCTGTTGAGGAAATTAGCAGTAACTTTCTTTATATGAATACTTGTTCCCATAGGTCGTAACGTAGCGCCATCTATGTATAAACTCCATAGTTATTTAATAAAATAATTATAATTATTTGATATTGTCATGTTGAGACTTAGTAATTTGATCACTATTTTATAATAATAATTCAAAGTACCTTTATTAAAGAAAGGTACAGCCCTTCTAAAACTGTATACATTTTTAGGTTCTACTGAAATAGTCAACGGTTAGTGTTCAAATGTGGTCATCGTCGTTGATCTCTGGTTGCTTAAGTAAGAATTACGACTAGTAAATAACATGTTTTATATTTCACAACTATAGATGCACCCTTTGCTGCCTGGTGAAATATAACCGTCCAATAAAGATGTTAGTATTGATGTAAAATAATTCATCTTTTAGCTTATAAACAATCATTAATTGACAAAAGTATCTGCGTCAATACGCTTTTAACTAGCGAACCGCTGGACCCTTTGTCACTAAACCTGGCAGGTAGCCTTAGGGCTTCCCGTTGAGCGAAAATGGGCGGTCGACATACCCCCATGTTACTCTAGTGGACCTATATGTCTGTCTTTCCCGTGCTAGTAAGGTACATATATAGATAGACATTAACTGGTGGTGTTTGGAACGAAGGTTAAGATTTCAATCTCACCTGCACGTCAAGTAAAGAATTAGCATTGAGCAAGAAATTAAAACATGTTAGCTGCAAACCTGGAATTATCAACTTGTTTAGGTACAGTTTACCTACTGTAGGGTCCACATATTACGTAATATCAATTTTTTTTTTACTGTTACACACTCCCTATAAATAACTTACCAAAACAATTGGTGTAAAATTTTCTGTGTAAAATACATAGGAAACCCCCAACAGTAGTTAGGGGGATTAACAGTAATGACATCATCATCATCATTATTATTCTGATTGTGGATCGTATGTTGTTAGGGGCCCTGTAACCAACAGTTATAGATTCTCATAGAACTTGGTGAATCAATAGTTTAGTTAGTTTATATAAATATGTTAAAGTTTTCTTTTCTTTATCACCGATGGTGAAATTGAAAAGAGAATCTGTGACGTAGAGGCCTAATGCGTTCTTTGATTGGCCGTGTGGTAGTTATTTAGAAAACGATACTTCTCGACACGTACCTGTGGTAGTTGTTTAAAAAACAATAAATATTCCTATTACTTTCGCAAAAATAAAGAATACTCATATTAAAAGACAAACTCTTTCGAAAAGTTACTCATAAAAAAAAAAAATAATTAAGAGATCAGTTTTTGCACCAAGTTTTTCTATGGCAGATTAGTAAGTTTTTCCAAACCACAAGCTCATTGAGAGACTCAAATTCTTATCCCTAAATTCCTTGTTTCATTGTCGAAACTTTCTTCAAAATTACAACAGTTTGATTCATTTACGGAATAATATATATATCATTAGTTACTAACGCCTTATACGTATTATAATATTATTACGAGGATGTTGTTTATTTTTTGGTAAATGTACGAATAACAACTTGCATCCAAAATGCTTTCATCCAAATCAAGGTCAGTTGCTAAAACCTCAAATTAGAACAATCTGTTCAAGTTTATTCATCTAGAGATTGAACTGATTATTATTATTTATTATTGCTTTGTTGTTGTTGTTTTTTTTTTAATATGGAGAGTGACAAAACATCCAAACTGCATCAGTGCATTCCAAAATTCAACGATACTAATAGCGTTGGAACTACCATTACGTCACGGTTGGTTCAATGCTGACTCTAAAACTGGAACGCTTTGTTGACTTTGTCGGCTTTTCCAAGACGGACATCAAGCAGAAAAAAAAAAAAAAAGTTTTCAGAAAAACTGAAATTCACACAACGTTGGGAACTGTGTGGAATAAAATAAGATACTGTAAAAATACAATGTTTAAACAGAAACGCATTTATTTTATCCAGCAACGTTTCCGCGAACCATTCATTAACAATTATATTAAGCCTAAAACAAATCAGTTGCTAGATTTTTTTTTCAACACTGCGTTTTTAAAAGAAAATAGTTGTTGCATTCATATTTACAGGAAACTGTAAGTTGCCTGACTTATCGCAATTATCACGTTCCTCAGGGAAGCTGTGATGTTGTATTTTTCAATCTCCACGCTCCTCCGTGCCATTGTGTGTGTGTGCTGAGCCAACGTTGGAGCAACACCAGAAGCCAACGACCACAGACAGAAGAACAGGGCGCGACCAAAAAAAAAAAAGAAACAATTTCTTAAGTATCATCTATAACGTAGACCCATTTAAGGCAAACTTTGTGTTTTGGCATGAAAATTGCTTATTTTTGATATCCTTTAGTTATGCTCCTCAAAGATATGTATATCAAACCCCTACGAGAATTATGTGATATAACAGCGTTGGATTTATATATAATTATTGTTGTTCTTGTTTGGTTGAATTTCGCACAAAACTACTCGAGTATTATCTGTGCTAGCCGTCCCCAATTTTGAAAGGATAGTATAGAAGGAAGGCAGCTAGTCAACACCGCCCACCGTCAACTCGAATAGTGGGATTTTGCAGTTACTCTTATAACGAACTCGTGGCTTAATTATAAACGTCCTCTAACTACAAACGATTACCTATAAAATCAACGTTAATAAAACGGAGACAAAGTTTTGTTTATCAACTTTGTCATTCTCCTGGTGGCTCAGTGGTAAAAGCCTATGAGCTTATAACCCTAAAACGTCGGATTTCGATACTGCGGTGGGCAAAAGTACAGACAGCCCTTTATTTGTGTAGCCTTGTGCTCAACAACGAATAAAAGTAACTAACTTTGTCAAGGCCTACCACCTGTTCACAACCACTAGTTTTTTCAAAAACACATCTCTCTTGAGATCGAGCCGAGTGTGGCCCAGCGTGCGTAGCTGTTGATCCGATGTCTACGGTTCGCGAATAGTTAACCATACACACACACGAAAAAAAAAAAACCGCCCCGGATTTTGGGGCCGTGGTTACGTTATAAGAGTGACAGCCAAATTCTCCTGTTCGATTAGACTATTCCAAAAATTGATGGTGGGTGTTGTTGGCTATCTGCCTTCACTTTAGCCTATCTGTTCAAAATTAGACGGCTGGTACAAACAGTCCTTGAGTAGATTTGGGCGAGTCCGAAAACAAACAAACATCTCGGAATAAATTTTGAATTTTCTAAAACACCATTAACTTTTAAAATATTTTACAATACTTTTTCAAAATTTCTGACGTCATCTTTAATAATGCAATAATATTCGGCGTCAGGTTATAACTTGGAAAAATATTGAAATTTAAGCCTGTTTCTAGTACAGCTACTTCCCGTGAAGCTCAAACTGTAATTAAAGAAGTTTCACATACTTTGTTTCATAAAAACAAAAGCGTTTAGAATAATCTGTTTTCGAAGTTCACCATATTTTAGACTACCTAAAGTTAACAGTAAGTTATTGTCTTGCTTTGTGCTTTCATTTTTTTAAGACACATGCATGATAATTTTTAACTTTGAAGAACGGTAGAATTCAAGAATAATTTCAAAGGCCTATCATTATTCACAGATTTTTCAGTATTAATATACCGTAACAAGCTGTGAAATTGCAATCTTAAATAACTTAATAATACCATGTGCTTTGTGTGTGTGTGTGTGTGTGTGTGTGCGCGCGCGCGTGTGTGTGTTATGTATCGAAAATTAAGTACTTCTGGGGCGGTTCGAATTGAAGAACACCAGTAATTAAGATAGATTGTTGGGGAAGGGCGTTACATGGCGTGTCGTTGATCAATTTTACAGTAGACTGACCATGAATGTTCCAGTCTGTTAACTAACGTGAAATCAGATTATCATGACAAAAAGACTTTTGAATAAGACAATCGGTGGCCACGGGAATGTAGGGTATGTATTTACTTATTTGGAAGGCAGCTAGTCAACACCACCCACCGCCAACTCTTGGGCTACTCTTTTACCAACGAATAGTGGGATTGACTTCACATTATAACGCCCCCATGGCTGAAAGGGCGAGCATGTTTCTTGGGAGGGGGATTCGAACCCGCAACCCTCAGATTGCGAGTCGAGCGCCCCCTAACCACCTGGCCATGCCGGGCCCAGTTTACTTATTCATTTTCAGCCACTGTGTCTGAAGGTAATGTTTGTCAGCTTCAATTAAATTTTGTTTTAAACGTTTTTCAATATAATGCTCTTGCCAACTGAGCCAACAAGATTCCTAATAACCTACCACAATGTTACTTATATTGCAACAATATTGTACCTAAGCGTCGTCAAGAAAAACTATAATTCACTATCAAAAACAAAAATTATATATTTTGTTTCAAAAAAGAGAGGGAGTTATTGCCTTTTAACGCATACACGCACTTAGAATTTTGTGCGTTTAATAATATATTAAAGGATTTTTATTTTTTTGTAATATACGCAAGAATTAAAATCATAAATAATATTCAACGTTAAACTGGTACACAGTTAAAAAACAGGATGACGTTGTAACGTCGAAACATGTTGACGTCAACTTTTTGAAGGCCATAGATAGGCCTAAATAAAATGTTTTTTAACTGTGTACCAATTTAACCTTGAATATTATTTATGATTTTAACTTTATACACAAGTGCATAAATACTATAAATACGCCAGAATGTCGTACATGTACTGTCTCCTAAAGGC
>NW_013667021.1:40109-43773 GCF_000517525.1 Limulus polyphemus
GCCTTTAGGAGACAGTACATGTACGACATTCTGGCGTATTTATAGTATTTATGCACTTGTGTATAAAGTTAAAATCATAAATAATATTCAAGGTTAAATTGGTACACAGTTAAAAAACATTTTATTTAGGCCTATCTATGGCCTTCAAAAAGTTGACGACTACATGTTTCGACGTTACAACGTCATCCTGTTTTTTAACTGTGTACCAGTTTAACGTTGAATATTATTTATGATTTTAACTTTATACACAAGTGCATAAATACTATAAATACGCCAGAATGTCGTACATGTACTGTCTCCTAAAGGCGACAGGGCTAACTTTGAACTTTACACGTGAATTGCTGTTTCTATGTCTCGTAATACTATCTAAGTTAGAATATAGTCCCGTGTAAAATTTCATACTATTCCGAAGTAAAGAAACATTTCAAAAATCTAAAGTTTCATATAACCGATATAACTTCTCAAAACATTATCGTGCAGCATACTTCAAATTACATGAAGCAGGCATTGCCCATTTTCTGATACGGTGGATTCTGATGGGTAGATTATTTATTTCGGGTATTCTAATAGAATAGTGGGGTTTGGTTGTCCATCCCAAGGTTAAATGCAAAGCGTGATATTATTGTTGTTTTCGGTAACGAGAGGCCAATCAGGGAACCCGAGATCCAGTCTAGCATGCTAGCCTCTAGCCCGGGCTCAGCTCAAGTGGATTATATTTTTATCAATGCTAAACAAGTTTACAAAAAAACGTAATTAAGTGATTTATATATATATCACCATATTAAAGACTGTCAAATTATTAAAGTTAGAAATATACACTTGATGATACCTTCTCCTTTGATATCTAGATAGTTTTAAACTGAATTCTGCATGTTAAAGTGATATAATATATCGGGCTTCCACCGTATTTCTTAGGAATTGGAACCACTGAAGATTCCAGTGGTTAGCACGCTAGATTGTGGATCTGTGGTTGGCGCTTCGTTTCAGAAAAACAAAAAAAATGTGCTCCTGACTTTGGGGCCGTGCGTGTATTATACGTCCATCACTTCAAACGTAATGATAGCTAACATAGATATCCCATGGTTACTTAGCGCAAAATTCTGGAAAACAAACACACCTTTTGGACTGACAGACAAATAAAACGTGATGATGGTGAAGACAAAAACGGTTTTAATATTGAGTGCTCACTTTTCCAATATCTCCTAAATCCAACAAATCCCTTTTTAAGGGTTATTTAAGGAAAGTGGATTATCTCGGTTCTAAATTAGGCCTACTCGAATTGCGAGATGTAAACTAATATCAAACCACGTGACCACAATTGTCGTAAAACATACACAATCATCACATGTTGACTGTTGTTTAATATCTACCACGTAAGGCAACATATATATACTTTATCTACTTACATTACACAATGATGGTTTATTATGTTGCAATAAAAAAATTATAGACAAGTATTGCGTACAGTATTGCGCATTGCATAGAGCACATATCTATATTTCGCCGGATTAATATTAAGTTAAATTATGTGATGAAACAGTATTACTGTTTTCGAGACAGCTTTTCATGAAAAAACTCTACGATAATAACACGTTTCATTTTATCAATATCAGTTGCAGTTTTGTATTCTTTTCTACTGGGATGAAGGAAATTTTCATATCACGTATATTTTGTTTATATAAATAACGCTTACAACCTGGTAATATTAGGCCTAAAGAAAAAAAAAAGCTTTGGCTCATTACAAGATTTTCAATACAAGGACTTGTCACTACGCGTAGTATAAACGTACCTTTCCTTTTTTAAATCTGTCATTCATCATCCCCTTGACAAGACCTCGGGCGTTACCATTTTTCATATGTATTATAACAAAAGCATTTGGTACCGTGTAATTTGAAAGTAGGGGGTTGAAATATTGCATTAAGTATTTTTTTCTCTTGTCCAATGATGTGCCCTCTAGTGGTTTTAAGTTCGAAAATATATTGTGCCTCGTAATATGAAATTTCATTTTATATTATATTTTCAAACAGTTAAAATGAGACTATGAAAATTCCAATACAAATTATAAATACAAGTTACTTGGAAATAAAAAAGCGAAGCTCAAGAAGATAAAGAAATCACTTATCCAAAAATTTGTTTTTGTTGTAAACTTAGAGTAATAATACGTAATTTTACTACTAGTTTACTCGGTAGTTAATAATTACACGCAGGAACCAATAACTTCGCATAAAATTCTTTAAACGCAAAACATAAGTACTTATGATATGAAATGATTATTTGTCAGATTGAAATTTATATAAGCTTTGTGGAAGTGCTTATTTTCAGTCATTATATCCTGTTTCACGATACCTTTGGTAATTACAAAGGTATGCACCCTCTTGAAATAATATAGAACATAAATATATTTAACGTTAATTGTGTGTCTTGTTTGAAGTTAAACACAAAGCTACACAAAGGGCTATCTGTGATCTGCCCACCACGGGTATCGAAACCCGGTTTCTAGCGTTGTAAGTCCGCAGACATACCGCTGTGCCACTGGGGGGCTTTATAAGAATGACCAAGAGGGAATTCAGAAGTGGGGTTGCGCTCACGCATAAAATGGTCACATCGTTTTTCATTGTTTGGAATTCTTAATCAAGATGCTCTAGAAGTGGGGGGTACGCAAAATGCCAAATTAGAGATATGTGGGGACGCGTACCCCCCGCATTACTCTCCACTTCTCCACTTATTAATAATTTGTTGTATTTTTTTCTAGTAAATATTTTATTCTGTAACCTTCGATTTTGGCTGTTTTAATACAACACTTTGGGTTATTAATAAAACGCGGATGTTCATAACGTGCAGTCTTCTGAATTTAGATATTTGAGTTGTCAAACTATTTTAATGTTTTACCACGGGAAGAAGGCCCGTAACTTTTACTCGATAATATCAAGAAGAGAACTTACGAGCGTTACAATGACAGAGTTGAACTGATTGACTTCTTATACATTAGTATTATATCATGAAAAAAATAATATTCTGAAGACATTTTGTTTAATATATTTTCGTAGTTTTAATGTTCGTGTGTCTCATGTTGTGATGATTAAATTTAACGCTACGTATTTACGTTATGTTATGCGTGTGTGAATCAATACAAAACTTAATAAGCCTGATAAAAAAGTAACTATTATTCGTTAAAAAAACCGTGCAACTCCACCTGATTAAAGTAGGCGAAATATTTAATAAAAGCGAACATTTTCACATTGTCTGAGGAAACGATGTGATTTCCCAAAGCTCGGCTCCTATTGTTTTCTTGTGTTTGCGTTAAAGAACGTATTTTGATCTGTTATTTGATCTGAAGCAGTTAATAAAAGATAATTGTTTTTCCCTTTAGACTTTGTACCTTAAATCTAGAGGTTTTAAAAGGACGAAACAGAACTCATATATGTGTGTGTGTATATATATATGTGTGTGTGTGTGTGTATGTGTGTCTGCAATTGTCCTTGTACAATATTTATTACGATTTGTTTGTAATTATGCACAAAGCTACAAAATGGGCTATCTGTGCTATGCCTACCACGGGTATCGAAACGAGGTTTCTAGCGTTGTAAGTCCGCTTATAGTAACTAGCTGTTATTACTTCAGTACTCAATATGGTAAAGTATTCTTCTCATGGTGTGTGTGTGGT